>NC_086041.1:19756960-20059990 GCF_947568885.1 Cydia strobilella | reverse complement strand
ACTGTACTTGTTCTTGTGCAATAAAGTTTAAAATAAATGAATAAATAAATTACATGTAAAAAGATGCCAGTCTCGCAACGCAATACTTCTACTACAAAAAAGTTTAGAGATGTAATGTGATACCAAGTCGGTTATTTTAGTCAGTGCCAGGGAGTGTTAAAACCGCATAAATATTAGATATCTTTAATTTTTAATACATATAATGACTTGGCAATCGCACATACTCGTACCGTACTCCTAAATATGTGTATAATGCTCAAGCTGCATGTGATTAACGCTAGCGTTATGTTCAATTAGAATCATTTTTAATAGTTGACAATGATCCTTATGTCATTATGCAGCCGTGCGATGGCCAAAACATTATACGTATTAAAAATTAAAGATCTCTCTAATATTGATGCGGTTATAACAACCCCCTGGCACTGACTAAAATAACCGACTTGGTATCACATTACATCTAAACTTTTTTGTAGTAGAAGTATTGCGTTGCGAGACTGGCATCTTTTTACATGTAATGTTTTTGATGGGATTTTTTCTTATCTCATGTCCGACCAATCACAATTTGCTAGTTTATGATATAGGATTACGAATTTATTCGTGTTGTTTTCTGAAAGTCGTTAGTTTGTTTTATAAGCTGGAGCTATGTAAACTAATTACAGGCATAGATATGAGATTCGGCCGAGGTTGCTGCGGACTTTTAACGTGTCACTGTTAATAACAATGCAGTCCTTTAATGTATTTATTTTCTGGATTTATGTGAATTATGGTAACCACTACAATTATGTTTTATTTTTGGATGGCCAAAATTAATATAAGAAACGAAACGTAAGGCAAAAAACGTAGTATGGTTGCGGTAGACGGGTAGACTATACACTATGTTGACGACGAGTATATTTACTGGGGCTAATTAGTCTCTTTCAGCAACAGACAAGACAAAGAAATCAAGCGCCGTGTCGAGAAAGCCTGGAAGAGCTACTGGTCCATGAAAGAGCTGATGAAGGGTAGCCTTCCATTGTCACTGAAGCGAAAACTTGTCGACATGTGTATCCTGTCCATCCTAACCTACGGTGCTTAAACATGATCATTCACAGAGAGACAGAAGTCCAAGTTGAAAGTTTGCCAATGGGCTATTAAGCGCAGCATTTTAGGTGTGAAGAGGACCGATCGTATCTGGAACACCACGCTGCGCGCAAAAACCTGCATTGCTAACGTCGGCGAGAAGTCTGCTAGGCTCAAATGGGACTAGGCTGGTCAAGTCTGCCGCATGCATCCAGACAGATGGGCTAGTGTAGCTTTCAGGTGGAGGCCCAGACGGAAATGGCAGGACGACCTAGACACGTTTCTCAACAACTAGCCGGAAGAGGCAAGCAGTCGGGGGTCGTGGAAGACTAGGGTAGGGTTGTGGGCCAGCACAGTAGGCTAGTAAATATAATAATAACACTATTGATTTAAAAATCCGTGCGAGCACGTGCAAACGTGCGAGACACCGGTCGCTTGAACTTACGCCGTGAGCTTGTGTTAATATACAGAGTGGCCAAAAATATGTGCATTCCCTTTGCCAGGGAGGTTTTGAGATTCCTGAGGGAGGTCCTGTCACGGTCGCCACTATTGTCCAGGCCGACAGTAATAAACCCAGCAATACTTTACAAAATTTATTACTAGGTTCACAGTTTGAATTAAAGTTACGAAAATACAGAAATTGGCTCTGAGCGGCGTGCGCGTGCGTTAGAGTGGACCCGTCGACTGGCCACCTGGCCGATCGCCCGCGCTCTTCTAGCCTCGCGTGCTGCGTCCCGCTCTCGCATCCGATCGCGGCCGGCGAGCGCTCGTACACGAGTAACTTTTACTATGGGAGCAACCACGAAATCGCGAAAAAAAATTTACCCTTCCATAGAAAATGGACCAGCCAAAATGTATGACAGCCAAATTTTTTTTCACTATTTCGGGATTGGTTCCATAGTAAAAGTTGCTCAGTATAATCCCTAAATCTCCCTGGTAACGGGAATGCACATATTTTTTGGCCACCCTGTATATATATATATGCAAAACTTTTGAAAGCAAAACAGCTACTTTTGGTCGGATTTATTGCAGATACATTGAATACACTCGATACTTTTTAAGAGTTTTTGATTTGATTTAACCATACCTAATGGACGTTAAATTTATACAACTGCCTGCTCCAATTTCATTATAGGATGAAATGCATCTGAAATAGGTAGCAGCGCTGTTTAACAAACAATAAATGAACAAAAGGCCTAAATATTTGCCCTGGCAACGATCCCGTATTGTCCAATCGTAAATATCACAGATAAAGCCTTCCATTGGGGATTTATTTCATAGATAAGCAACTTTTTTTTTGTTTAATGACTTATTTTTACCAGTGTCTCTCAGAAAATGGTTTTTACATCGGACGTCTTTCCAGTTAAACGACCCCTAAAACATATTCTGCTTGTAATAACAGGTTTTGGATTTGATCTCGATTTGTTATCACACAGATCATATCGTCAGTGACAGTGGTGACAATACATTCCTTTTCAACCAGAAACCTATTAATATAACCAGAATACGCCTCCTGGTAGGTATAAGTTTCAATTAACATAAATGCGGAAACCATAATAACCGATTTGCTTCAAGTAAATAATAATAAAATTAGTTAATATAGATATTAGACTCATTACACCTAATATCAAAGGTACAATTTCGGCTGAGCGTAGGTAAGCGAGGATATTTAGTATGCCTTGCCCGTCAGAACCAAACTTGCGGTTGTCTAAATTTTTGAGTAGGTAAGTGTAAGAAAAATATGTATTCGAGTAAGGGAATCATGTCCAGACTGATTTGTGGTATTTTCGAATTGGTTACTTACCAAGCCAGCTTCTTGTATATACATAAATCTGGCTGGCTGGCTGGCTGGCTGACTGGCTTTTTCCTTAAATATTTAAGGAAAAAGTATAACATGACAGTCATATATATGACATACTTTGTTAGCATTTAACTTATAATTTATACGAACTGCATTTAATGAAATGCTAATTAAAAATTCAATAAAATACATTGTTAACAAGTCTATTGATCACGGAGTAATAAAAGTAAACTAATTTGTTAACAATTTTCCCACTTTAACAATAACACTTAACAGGCGTAGGTATTTCAATTTTAATTATAGGATATGAATTCGATCCATATCTAATCCAGATCGAATTCATATCCTATTTATTGTTATTATTTATGTTATTTTATAAGAATGAAAATTAGAATACGCCTGATATACTTCTGCATATTCCATTGCATATTATTTCCTATTCGGGTATTTGACACCTTGATATTCACGTTTTTCACTATGATCCTGCAACGCGTCTTACTGCTGTAAAAACTGCACGCACGATCGCAGCCCGCGCACCCTGCGCGGCAAGTCGACCGGGAAATTGATTCAAAAATATTCGCTCAAATTGAATGGTCGGAGGGTGCCTTAGGGCTCGTAATGGGTTTTGTTTCGGATTATTTTGATTAAAAAGTGTGTTTTACAGTTAAATAGGGGAATTGTAAACACTTTTTCCCAGAATGTATTTATATAAGTAACTAGCTGTTGCCCGCGACTTCGTACGCGTGGATTAACCCCTTTTAGGGGATGAATATTTAAAAACGCTTGAATTGCTTTTCTTGTATTCTAATAATATGCCTTTATACAAAGATTCAAGTCCCGCACTCAAAAAAAATATTTGATCTCCATACAAACTTTCAACCCCATTTTTACCACCTTGGGGGATGAATTTTCAATAATGCTGAAATAAGTTTTTTTCTCTTTTAATTGTATATCTTTCTATGAAGTTATAAGTACCTAGCTTAAAATAAAATTAGGACCACGACAAACTTTCAACCCCTTTTTAACCACTTTAGGGGATGAATTTTTAAAAAACGCGTAAATCACTTTTCTTGTATTCTAATAACATGCCTTTATGCACACTTAAAAAAATGTTTGACCTCCATACAAACTTTCTGCCCCTTTTTCACCACCTTAAGGGATGCATTTTCAAAAACGCTGAAATTAGCTTTCTTCTCTTTTAATGAAATACCTTTTTACGAAGTTTCAAACTCTTAGCTTAAAATATAATTTGGACCCTATACATACTTTCAACCCCTTTTAACCCTTTTAAGGAATGAATTTTTAAAAACGCTGAAATTACTTTTCTTGTATGCTAATATTATGCCTTTATACAAAGATTCAATCCCACACTCACAAAAATATTTGATCTCCATACAAACTTTCAACCTCTTAATATTGTCTTCGGTTACCGCAATAGTTACTCATGAAATAAAACTATGAAAACGGATTATATCGCGTATATTGAATTTATAATACATCCCGACGTTTCGAACCCTTTACAGCGTTCGTGGTCAACGGGTGACTGAGGAAAAATTACAAAGTGCAAAAATACCCACATACTAAAATAATGAACAATCATAGACTTTAAGGCTGGTTGTACATGCAAAATCGGTTCATAAGGCTAGTTATACACTACAATTATTTTCAAGTAAATATATATATATATATATATACGCGATAAAAACTACGCCGGCTCCAACCCTACACCACGGACCCGAGAAGATTTAATTCCCTCCTAAATTGTAGGAGGGTATCCCAATATGGGACCGGCAACAAACTCGGCGGGACACATCTTTTCAAAAACATATTATACTCAAAATGTCCAACATCATCCAACACTAAGGTCTCACAGTCTATGTCTCGCTTGCTCCTTTATCAGATGGACTACAGGATCCCAAGCTGGTGGTAGAGAAAAGCCATCTTCCCTATTAAAGTTTGGATATCTCTTAATCTCAATGGCCTCGCGCAGCATTCTGGGTATGTAACGCTTCTCCTTGGCAAGAACCAGAGGCTTATCAAACTTGATTGAGTGATTGGCTTTATCCATGACATGCTCACAGACTGCAGACCTAGGTCGACGGTGCTTGACATCAGCTATGTGTTCCTTCACCCGAGTGGAAATGCTCCGTTTCGTCTGCCCGACATATGATAGGCCACACTCACAGTCCAGCCTGTATAGGTATACTCCTGCAATCTGTAGAGGGAATCCTTCTATGACAGTTCCGTACCCAAAGGGTAAAAACGGGACCCTATTACTAAGACTCCGCTGTCCGTCTGTTCGTCTGTCCGTCTGTCCATCTGTCTGTCTGTCACCAGGCTGTATCTCATGAACCGTGATAGCTAGACAGTTGAAATTTTCACAGATGATGTATTTCTGTTGCCGCTATAACAAATAATACTAAAAAGTACGGAACGCTCGGTGCGCGAGTCCGGCTCTCACTTGGCCGGTTTTTATTTTTTATTAAGCATCTACTCATGCAAGTCCCAGCTTAAATAAAACTTAATTACTAAAATTACCAACAAACTTCTAACACTGGCAGAATCCAGAATTAGCATTTAGTACTGAGCTTCACTTCTATACCTACCTAAAAAGTGGCGAAGCGACGCTCTCAGTACCTATAGAATCGGCATGTTTGCTGCGTTTTCGCCCTTAAGCATATTGACAGTCTCTATATCACCCCATGTCTTAAATGAAGGGGACTAAAATCAATACACTTTTCCAAATTCAAAACGCGTTGCTAACGTTTTTTGATGCGAAGGTGCCACAAGGTGGGGTGTGTAAACTTAGCTTTATAAGTTATGTGCTTGGTATTTTTATGAATCGGTTACGTCTATAAGTAGTTTTTATAGTACGGAAAAGTTGTTATAGAATAAAATTTAGTTTTTATTTAATTTTTTTTCTGTTTCTTATTATCGTACTGTATCATACCGTGTTTAATAAAATCACTTTTGCCACCAAATAAAAATAATATCTTAGTCATATACAACGATCTGTAGTAGATAATTCAATTCTTATTTTATAGATTATTAAATGACACTTCTTGGAATAACAGCTAAATGTTATAGTTTTAATTAATGATAGGTAAAAATAAATATACAAAATTCAATCGAATTTACCTATATTTATAATTAATTTGAGTATGGATTTAAAAACTTTGCTAAATATATATATTATTAGAACCTCAAATTATTTCATGTTCATTGTTGTTTCAAAAATGTCTGCTATTAAATTGCTAAGAGGTATTGACTATATAAAAAAGAATTGTTTTGTCGTTCTTGTCGTCAAAAGCTACTTTTACAAATTTAATTTGTCAAGTATTTTGATAGCTCTGAAGAAGCCAAAGATATTCTTAATCCTTATTTATGAAATTATTATCTACCTTTTTGAACGTTTATTACTTATAAGAGGAGTATTATCGGGTCAAATTAATAATCTTGCTAGCGAGGCCTCACAATAAACGGGGCCTGGAATACGTACAGTTGGTGTCAATATTTAGCGTGCGAAAAATATAAAATATAAGTACATGATAATGATGTATAAATATAAGTATGTCAATGAACATCCATAGTTTGGTAAAGGAAAAAATATAAATAAGTAGTTGTAATGGAAAACGTGTAGGTAGTACATACCTATGTGTAAAAACTCGTGAACATATTACATAAGTATAACACGCTCGATATTTACATATAATGAAATTATTTAAAGTAAAGGTAAATAAGTTTGGTACGTGTCACAATATATGTATACGCATGTTTGGTATAATTTCAATGTATTAATGTTCGAAAAGTAAAATTATGTTTGATATAATAAACTAAATATTTTGTTTTTAATCGTATAACGTAATAATAATTTATCATACATTTTACAATGTAAAATTACCATAGGTACGAGTAACTAAGTAAGTATTTATTTGCAAAGAATAAGTAGGTACAATAGTGTCTTAGGTTGTAAGTGACAATTGGTTGCTTATTCTGCTATTTGGAGTATCGCCTTTTCGTAAATTCATTTCATATACATTCATTATATGTAATAATGGACGTTAAAAAATATTATTTAAGTATTCTCGTTAGTAAAAAATAAATACGTAGATCTAAATAAAAGAAGTGCGAAACTGCGACATCCCGAACGAAATAACAGCTATTTGAAAAGTAGGTTAGGTTAGAACTGTCAGCCCCCACACGAAGAAACTGCTACCAAAAAGTAGGTTAGGTTAGGTTAGAACTGTGACCTCCTACAGTTACAAACTGTTACAAGACAAAATTAACCTTTTGTGAAACCGACTTCCAAAAGGACAAAAAAATTATGTTTAACCCTTATCAACGGGACTTTTGTAATTAAGTTGTGTAGTACCTAAGACCCTAGCAACGCGCCCGCGCCGGGAGTGAGTAAACAACTCACGCACACAGCCATCTGAACGCCGACACGGCACACACACTCACGCGCCGCACCCCTATAAAACCCGGCCGACGCAGCGCCCGGCATTCAGTCCACCGCGGCCACCCGTGACGGACAGAGCTCTCCCCTGTACTACCGCGGCACCCGCGACAGTACATACGTAGGCAACCTACCACGGCCATCCGTGTGGACGCCTCGCCCTAACGCATTCGTTTAACTGTTAATTCATAAAATAAATATTATAATTTTCATTCTACTACGTTGTCGTCTCATTACACTGGCGCCCAACGTGGGGCACGTTTCACCACGTCCAAAATATATCACAAAGGCAGGACGTGTCACGACGAGTAGATACGCGAAAAAGAAGAGAGAAACCATGGCATCTTTCAGCGAAGACCAGTTCACTCGCCTGATGTCTACGCTATCTTCATCATCATCATCAGCACGCCACGCCACATTGGCGAGTTGCATTCACCACTATGATGGAGCGAAGGATGTTGGTGTAGTGACCAGATTCCTGTCGGCAGTAGACACGTACATAATGGTGGAGAAGATCCCGGAGAAAGAAGCAATAATGGGATTACCATTGGTTCTGGTGGGGGAAGCAGGCATCTGGTGGCAAGGTATCAAGCACGAAGTCGAGACATGGGCAAACTTCAAGGAGAGGCTGCACGCTGCTTTTGCTCCCCAAAAAGAGGCTTACCAGCTGCTGCGTGAGATAACGAGCAATGAGCAACCAAAATCTATGCTCACGGAAACATTTGTGGCCCAGAAACGAGTGTTGTTTGCCCAGCTGCCGTCACCGAAAATACCTGAGATCCGTCAGCTGGACATGGTGTACGGACTTCTCCGCCTGGAAATAAGATCTGCCGTACCCAGGTCAGTTGTCAGCTCCTTTGACAGCCTGGTACAGCTGGCAAGGACCGCAGAAAGTATCATCAAGGAGAGAAATGAACCTCTGGTCAGCAGTGCGAGCGAATCGAAGCGTCAAACATTCGCTCGGGGAAAAGAGCGATGTGAATTTTGCCGTGCTATAGGGCATGACATGGCATCATGCAGACGGAGACAAAAGGCACTTGGAGCAATTGCCGTACCGAAGCAAGAAGCGGTGACCCAGGCTCCATCACCTTCGCAGCCACGATTCTATTGCTACGGATGCGGAGCTCCGGGAGTGGTTCGATCCAAGTGCTCCACTTGCAACAAAAAGAGACTGGTAGAAACTAGTGCATGTTCCATAGACATTCAGCTGGATGTAAGGCCCCGGCCTATGGTATTCACGAAGATTGGCAACATTGAAGAGTGCGCTAAGCTCGACTGCTGCGCCAAGTCCAGTATTGCGTCATACCAACTGGCCACTAAATTACGGGAAAAGGGGTACGTATTCCAGCAACAAAGAGCGAAGATTACTCTCGCGGACGGCATCGGCAAACGTCAGAACGTGGAAATTGTCAGAGCTCCCGTAGAACTTTATGGGAAAACGATAGACACTACTTTCGTCGTCCTGCCTGGTTGTAAGAAAAATCGAACGTTACTCGGTGTCGGCTACATCCAAGATGCAGGGATACTGATTAACTTACCTCAATTCACGATGTCCTTCATTGAGCGGCCAGAAGAGGACTACGACCTATACGACGAGGGATTTGCCACCTTCGGACAACCTTCGATGGAAGAGTTCCAGTTACCATCACCCCTTTCCGTTTTGACTTGGGATTCATCATCCACAATGCCAGGAAACGTTTTGGCTTCACCGTCCTTGCCATCGTGCTCATCGCCATCATTACCAGAGCCTGCAGATAATGGAACAGAGATATCAGGCTTTGAGATGACAACCGTAGCACCCGTAGAAGAGACCATTATAGCCCCGAACACCCCCGCTTGGAATTTGATTCCCATAAAAACCCAGTCACCCAAGAAGAGGCGGTTCTTCGAAGCCAGCTCCCCAGGTCTGGACTACATGATTCGAGACGCACAGATGAATGTACATTCTCAGGCCGTTGACCTAACTCTACACGAGCAAGGCTTGTTCGACGGAGAACTCGATTGGGACGTGGGAATTGACGCAATCGATGTAAACATGTCTGAAAACCTATCTGAAGACCAGCAAGGGGCATTTGAGGACCTTCTACTGGAATACGAAGACGTCTTCTCTTTAAAGGGTGAAGCTGTAGTCGACGTGGAGCATCGTATCATCACTAAAGATCACCCTCCCATAGCTTCACCACCATATAGATTGTCTCCACCACGTAGAGAAATCCTTAAAGCAGAAATAGAGAAAATGCTTCAAGGAGGCATCATAGAACCATGTTCATCTCCATGGGCCTCACCAGTTGTCATGGTACCAAAAAAGAATGGCGAAGTCAGGGTCTGCGTGGATTACCGGCGTTTAAATGCTATTACGGTACCTGATTCATATCCTATACCCCGCATCGATGACTTACTCCATGAAGCCAAGCCTACGCCGTACATGACTGCCCTAGACCTAAAGGCTGGATACTGGCAAGTTTTGGTCGCTGAAGCGGATAGAGACAAGACGAGCTTCATAACGCCCTTTGGTGTATATAGGTACATTCGTATGCCGTTTGGCTTGCGCAACGCGCCTGCCACCTTCCAGAGGAT
This sequence comes from Cydia strobilella, assembly GCF_947568885.1. Lineage (NCBI taxonomy): Eukaryota > Metazoa > Arthropoda > Insecta > Lepidoptera > Tortricidae > Cydia > Cydia strobilella. Next base: position 20,050,097 of record NC_086041.1, on the reverse strand, counting down.
GATAGACAGGTTCAGAGTGAGCCTAGAAGAAATTAAGATGCTTGGGTACCTAGACGATCTAATAGTCTTCTCTACGACGTTCGAGACCCACCTGGCAGACCTGAGGAGAATATTCCAGCGAATGAGAGAATATAATCTCACTATCAACAAGGATAAGTGTAGATTCTTCGCTTCCTCAATCAAGTACTTAGGGCACTTGATCACACCTGAGGGCCTGAAGGCGGATCCTGAGAAAGTTGCCACTATTACTAGTATGCCGTCTCCAAAGAATTTGACACACCTGGTCACATTTCTACAGACATGTTCATGGTATCGACGTTTTATAGAAAACTTTGCGACAGTCGCTGAACCGCTCACAAGACTGACAAAGAAATCAGCTGTTTGGACTTGGACTGAAGAGCAGGAAAATGCCTTTACAGAACTGAAACACCGGTTGACTTCCTCCCCAATATTACGTCAAGCTGACCATACTAGGCCCTACATACTGAAGACTGATGCCAGTAACTACGCGCTCGGGGCGGCTTTGGTCCAGGGGGAGGGATGCGAAGAATATGTAGTTGAGTATGCTAGTCGACTGCTCACTCCTGCGGAACGCAACTACTCAACCACGGAGAAGGAAGCGCTGGCTGTAGTATGGGCCCTACAGAAATACCGGGGTTACATAGAAGGATTACCCATTACCGTCGTCACCGACCATCAGGCCTTACGTTGGTTGATGCAGCTAAAATCACCAACAGGCAGACTGGCCAGATGGGCACTACAGATACAGGCTTTTGACATTACAATCAAGTACACTCCCGGAAAGACTAACGTAGTAGCTGATACTTTATCAAGGCCGACGTGTGGCGAGGAAACGAGTGAAACGTGTGGCATATGTTCGATCGCTGTAGACATGCCTACCCGAGATCCAAAGGAGATCAGGGAGGAGCAACTGAAGGACCCATCCTTACGGAAAATAATCGCGTCTATGGAAGACCCAAAGCAATATGAAGACGCAGCATATTGGAGCAATAAAGGGTATCTGTTGAATAACGCCATCCTTTACCGGCACAGTCCCAGTTCAGACGCTGAAAACGCTCAACTAGTAGTTCCTGAACACGAATGGGCTAATCTCTTGGCTGTTTATCACGATGAACCGACTTCAGGACATTACGGATCCGACAAAACATTCCAAAGAATATCCCAGCGCTACTATTGGAAGGGAATGCGCAAGTACATCGAGAGTTACGTTCGAAATTGTATCCAGTGTCAGCGGTTTAAGCCCTCTAATATGAAGCCAGCCGGATTGCTTCAGACTACCGCAACCGCGAAAAGATTTGAAGCTATTTCCTTTGATCTTTTCGGGCCACTACCCCCCACTCCTGATGGGGAAACATGGATATTTATAGCGGAAGACATAGCGAGCAGATGGGTTGAACTGTTTGCCCTAAAAACGGCGACTGCCGAAGCGTGTGCAACCACCCTAATAAATGAGATTTTTCTGAGATATGGCATGCCGAGGAGATTAATTAGCGACAATGGCCCTCAATTCGTGAGCTCTGTGATGCAACAAGTCGCTTACTGTCTCGGAATCAAACACAACTTCACCCCCGTTTATCACCCGGAGGCGAACCCGGTCGAAAGAAGAAACCGTGATCTAAAAACCCAGCTTAGCATCTTAGTGCAAGATGATCACAGTAAATGGGCCGAGAAACTTCCAATAATCCGTTTCGCCATGAATACGGCTCAGCAGACGTCTACCGGATACTCTCCGGCTTACCTAACCTTCGGCCGAGAACTTAGAACGGCTGATGATACGTCTAACGATCTAAGAGAAATCATCCTCAATGATAATTTTGTTGCTGAGATCACCCCAAAATTGATTCTCTTGTCGGAAACGCTTAAGAGAGCACGAGACATACAAGAACAGAAGGAGGAATCCAGGAAGATTTATGGGGATAAAACTCGAAGACGCGGGATACCATACACCGCGGGCTCCCTGGTGCTGGTAAAAACTCATCCAATCAGCCGAGCTGCCCAAGGAGTAAGTGCAAAATTTGCACCACGTCGAGATGGCCCGTATGTCGTCAGTAAGCAACACGGTCCATCATCTTACCAGCTTGCCGCAACCAACAACCCTGATACTGTCGTGGGGATATACCATGCATCCGCTCTGGAGCCCTATCATGGTTCAAACGATGACCTGCCATTGCCAAACCCTGTACAGGCGATACGCAAACGAGGACGCCCAAGGAAGACTGCTGCCTCTTCGCCTGTGATCAGAAAGCTCCGAAGCCGACAGTAGCTACTATACTGTATCCTCGTCGGGCCGCCATCGGATCCAGAGGGGGAGGATGTAGTACCTAAGACCCTAGCAACGCGCCCGCGCCGGGAGTGAGTAAACAACTCACGCACACAGCCATCTGAACGCCGACACGGCACACACACTCACGCGCCGCACCCCTATAAAACCCGGCCGACGCAGCGCCCGGCATTCAGTCCACCGCGGCCACCCGTGACGGACAGAGCTCTCCCCTGTACTACCGCGGCACCCGCGACAGTACATACGTAGGCAACCTACCACGGCCATCCGTGTGGACGCCTCGCCCTAACGCATTCGTTTAACTGTTAATTCATAAAATAAATATTATAATTTTCATTCTACTACGTTGTCGTCTCATTACAGTTGTATATTATGTGTATTTACTTGAATAAATAAATAACATGAAAAGTACTCCTTTTAAATATTTGGATAATTATTATAAAATCATTACCTACATGTCCACAAGCAATTAACGATTGTCCACAAGAGAGAAAACTAGTATGTTCATCAAAATTGTACGGGGTTCTCTCCTGTCGATAATAGTTAACAGCTTGTGGGCATGTAGGTAATGATTTTATTATACTTATCCAAATAAAAGGAAACCTTATCATGTGAATAAGGGTTAAATAAGAAAATTAACTTAATATAATTATAGCTTAAGGGCTATATAGGTTAATTTTCTTTTGGGTATGTCTAGACTTTAGAGAAAAGACGTGAACACAGTTTTGTGTTTGACCCATTCAACATCAACATCAAACACACACACACATTATCCCCTTTATATGCACTAGCAACTGTGTTTGAAGTCGGTGCCAAGCCAAATCTTAAAAGCGTCAACACACTGTCGAACCGAATGCCAATCCTATAATATGGACCTTATTCGTGTTAATATTTCTCGTAAACTATTTAACATCTGAAGACATTGTACAAATTATACATTTTGTGCATTTCGCACATGAGCATTATTCAAACTATTCAAATTGAATTTTGAATAAAACTTCATACTTATACTGAAGTATTCGTGTTGACTGTACAGAGGGAAGTATTACAATAGGGTGTCCCTTGCACAGGCCTTTCTATAGATTTGATCGGTATTGGAATTCTACTACAAAGGGTTGGTCATCCTTTTCACTGGTTCCTAAATATGACTGACTAACACACACATATACATAACTGATAGTAGTAGAACCTAGCAAAAAAATAGGACGCCACCCGGCAGTGTGTGTTGACAAATTCACAGAAAATATAGTTTTTTTTAGTGAAATTCGGCTAGGAAATAGTACATTTCAATGCAAGTGTGAAAAGTGTGTTATTATTCACGAGTCGCGAGATGTCTTTTATGGGCCGTAGGCGGGACAAGAAAATAATAAGACTTTCACACGTATCTACATTGAACGAATTTTTTAAATACATTTGCGAAAAAATCACAAGAAAACAAATATTGGTTACATGACATGAGTAATACACTTACAATTACGAATTTTCCTTTGAACTTGAGTGATATTGTATATTATTCACTACTATAAACTACTTTCAGCGTTGATTTACATTGCAAAAATTAATCATATTAACTTATTTCATACAAAAACACTCGTACAGTTGCAATTTAATTGAATTATTTTGATACAACTGAAGTGAAAATAGCAGGCGCCGGTTTTACTTTTTAACCGACTTCAAGATTTCAAAAGGAGGAGGTTATCAATTCGGTTGTTTTTTTTTAAATGTTTGTTACTCCATAACTCCGTCATTTCTGGACCGATTTTGAACATATTTTTTTTATTGTAAGTATATACATACAGATTGGTCCCGTTTTTGTCACAACGCAGTTCTGAAGATGGGATCCATGAGGAATCGAGGGAACTCCTCAAATGTTAAAGGTATACATATAGTGATTTTAGTATTTTCATCAACAAATCAAGCACTTACATTTAAAAAAAGTGACATTTGATGAAGTGGAACTGCTGATGATGATCAGAACGGAACTCTTTAATGACGCATAGTTCACGTTTGGCGATTTGACCTCTTCGTTATGTTTGTTAAGCAAGTTAGGTTTTCAAGAAACTCTGACCCAAACTTGGACCTGGACAGCTGGACACGGACCCGGACTCGGATCCGGACCCAGACCTGGACCCGGAAATGCTACTAGAAAATTGGGTTAGGTTAGGTTAGAACTGTGACCCTTACAGAAACGAAATGCTATCAGAAAAGTAGGTTAGGTTAGGTTAGAACTGCGACCCTTACAAAAACGAAATGCTACTAGAAAAGTGGGTGGTTAAACCTCCTTTTCTACATTATTAGGCAATATTATAATAATTAGGCAATTAGGCAAAAGATGGATTAGGATAATGAGGCAAAAGATGCTGTCTTTTTCATTTCATTGTCTGGAATCTAAGAGTGCACCATCAACAATAAGTAAACTTTCAGCGGCATCCCCCATTGAAGTCGGTTTTTTTTTTCTTAAAAATTATTATTTTTATGTTTACGACAGCCAACGTGGCAATGATAGTTCCATTCAGCCGAATAATAAAAAAGTTTTTTTGTGAAATATCGGATTTTATAATGTTTTATTTATATAATAACAAATAATATTTACTTTATATCGTGTAACAATACTTTTATACGTAATAAATGTGTAATGGCAAAATAAAACAATATAGGTCGTTTTTGAACATCCAAACTCTTTGGTGTGGATTACGGTCAGAATTAAATTTAAAAAAGCTGGAAAAGTAAAAAGCACTAGTTCGCAAAAACCAACTTTGCGAACGCTAAACTGCTACGTAATGTAACACTTTTTGAGCAACTGTATTAAAAATAGGTTTAACAGCCTGATGTCTGGCGTCCAAGGATGCCAAAATGCGCTAGTTGATACTACTGTAACGTGTGTGACGTTAACGAGATTATGTTTGGATTGAGAACGCAGTCAGTAGTAGTGACACTATTTATGCATAAAAAGCACAGCAGAAAAAAGGTAAAATATGAACGTGTGCGCGTCGAGTACAGTCAAAAGTTGGACTTTTGAATATTCAGTTACCACAAACAATCTATCAAACTCTGAGGACACAATTATTTCTTAAATTGTACACTCCTTATTAGGGACATTCAATGAAAAATAAAACGGTAAACGGTTTCGGTAAAGTTAAGCCTCATATTACGAGAGTAATAATGGAATTCGCAACTGTGCTGAAATATCGGATATTTAATAAAGCAATTATTATATATTTAATACATGGGTACACACATATACTCGTACAGTTTGTAATCGTAGTAATAAGTAAATCGCTCATCGTGAAACATATTACTAACTTTAAGCTAATTTTACGTTTCACTCACGTATTTTTAGTTACTCGCGAGACATGGACGAAACTCCGTTGCGTGTTGTGACAGTGCAATGGACATAGTGAGTTCGTGTTGTTCATCGCTACAAGGGTTGAGTGACCCAAACCCGCCACCGTGCCCGCCTACAACGCCAGCGAAACGGTCCTCTCATCGCGCGCGCTAGCGCGCGCCGCGGCGCACTGCAGTTCGTGCCGCCCGTCCGTTGGGACCGCTTTTCACTCATGTAGTGCTTGAAAATGGAGACCTAGGCGCTCCGAAACATGTGGCGCGAGTTCCTAAAAATACGTGAGTGAATCCGTAAAATTAGCTTAAATTACTCGTTAGTTTGAAATCGTGTTTTTTATACGACTACAAAGTTGTACTCTAATTCAGGTGCAAATTCATTTATGTATTGGCATTTATGCTCGCGATTTTTTATCAAAAAAAAACGGCCAGGTGCGTGTCTTACAATACCTTTACTTTCCTTACTTTCTTACAATACAAAAATCAATACTGGCAATAAGAGCGTATCTTTGCGGTACTCACTTCTCGGTTTTGAAAAAAGCTTATTAATATATGGCTCATCGATCAATAAATTTAACTATCGTGAAAAATATTTATTGACCGAAGCGTTAGGTCTCCGTTTTGACTCGGGCAGTCTGCTTTTGTACGTTTGGATGTTTTCCTCTACAGCTCGCAATTCTCAACCGATTCTCTTGAAATTTTGTGGCCAGATTCTATGACTAAATAGATTTTTTTTGTCAATTCGGTTTTTGGAAATTTTTCAAAATGGCGGATTCGTGATTCGGCGCCTAAACAAATAATCGTATCGATATCCTAAGTTTTTTTGCTTTTTAAGACATGTTTACAGTGTGAGTGGCTATACAGAAATTTTGTAACGCTGGTTTAAGCGGTATTTAGTTTTTACTCGAGAATAAGTAGCCAAATTTCGTCAGCTTAGATAAGTGCTGTCATGGCGCAGTTTGCAAACAGCCGCTTTGAAGTAGGGAGGTTCCTGGTTCGATCCCCCAATAATGCGGGAACGCCGGGAACACATACCTTTTTGTATTTTTTGACACTTAAATTTCGTATTGTCCATTGATCAAGCGAGCGCAAAGCGCGGGCTAAGCGTATTCGTTTCATTTTTACAAGCTTGTAACTTGCTCCAAAAAAATATGTTTTTTTTTTGTTAATTTACTCTGTTTATAAACGGCTTTGTTATTATAAACGGCGGACCCATACATTCATTCGGTTTTAGGTTATGCACGCCAAGTATACAGCTCACGGAGCTTGGAATGAGCTCTCTGCCGAGGTTTTCCCGAGTTTGGGGTTCTTCAAAAAAGTAGTGTACAGGTTTTTAAAGTTTCGGCAACGCGCATGTAATATCTCTAGTGTTTCAGGCGTCCATAGGCTGCGGTGACTGCTTACCATCAGCCGGGTCGTATGCTTGTTTGCCACCGACGTGGTAAAAAAAAAGCTGTGTTAAAGGCTTTTTTTTTTCAAATTTTTTGCACGCCTGGTTTAAAAGTTAGAGGGACACACACAATTTTATTGGCATTCGGAGCGATTATATCCAATATTGTATTTAATCTAAAAACATTAATTCTATTTTTGAAGATGTAACGAACCTAGTGATATCTTGTGGTCCACGTAACGATAGACTATTCGTCGTCGTCGATTATAATGTCTCAAGGTACTAATGAGATTGGCACTGCTTGTTTAGTCCAATATTGATGCAACTTTTGTTTTAACATTTTTATTAAAATAAGTAAACATAATCCGGCAAACCACTAATCAAAAGACATCAATCTCTTGTTACCGTAATAGTTATTCTTATTATATATTACAACTTCGTCAGAAACTTACATTTTTAAATTAAATTGTCTTCTTTAGTACTAAACTTACCTACAGGTCTCAATAACTCACAAGAAATTCGAAACGAGTCACTAACAAGTGACTCTTCTGTCTAGCGCCTCCCTCCTCTGTGCGACTTAAAAAAGAGGGCTGATAACAATGCCTCTCCTATTACTGAGGTACTTATCAGCAACAGAAGCATGTACACATCATTAGTAAAATTGATATCCCTCAGTACATAAATTTATGTACAGTCAGCTGCAGAGAAAAGGTACCCCCCCTGCATATAATTTTGTATGCAAAGGTGCTAAGCGAATAGTATTGCTGACTGTACATAAATATTTGCACACATTTGTTCTTGCGGTTACCTACAACATTTGAGCAAGGGTTACTAGTGTACTTTAGGTACATACAACATTAATGACAATATAATCAGAAATCAAATTGCTTACCAAGACATAATAATACGCCAAACTTCGATTTCGGAATAATTATTGTAATACGTATAAAAGCTGTTAAGTACAACTTGACACGTGCGTTAAGCCAGCTAACTCGAGTTTTTTTTAAACTATTCAATAACAATGATATCCGCGATCCCGGGCACGCACGGTCGTCAGCTCAGTACTCAGCGAGCTGCGTTCGAAGGACCTGAACTCACTTAAAGGTGTGCTTTGTTGTGTGATCAAAATTGTACTTGTACAGAACCTTCTTGTCAACTACATCTTTTAATCATTTGAGTAATATGTCATGCAGACGTATTGTAATCTTAGGTACAAAGGTAAAGGATAGAGGCTTAGCATGAACGACGTTTCCAATTAGGGGATATTTATTGGGGATCTCATTAAGCCCCCATTACGAGGTTCAATGTAACATGAAAATAATTACCTTTCCGTGAATTTAATGCTGACTTCTTCTTCACGTTCAGACCTATGTACTATGATCGGTTTCACACAGAATAAAATTATTAAATAGTCTTATTTAATTAGATTCGTTATTTTAATACGAAAATTGTCTCTTAGTACCATTCTATAATAGTACATTACGATACAAGTGCGAAAAATAGGAAATTCGCAACGAGCGGCGATAAATTTAACACGATCGGAGAGAGGATTACCTATTTTACACTACATAATTATAGCCATTTAAATTTTCGACATAGTTGCATAACAAGCCTATTATCGCACTAGTGCGGTAAAGTAAACGTTATAACTGTAAAATATAGAACTATTTTTATTTTAACAAAGAGGATCGTTTTGTAGTTAAATGTGATAATTAAAAATTAAGCTACATCGACCGTCTGACATCCGAAGTTTTGTGATCTATACTAAACTCGCAGTGTTGTTTATATACCTACAATATGTATAATTGTATATACCTCATCATCATCATCATCATCATTACATTCAATAACCATCATCATCATTGTATCATCTTGACTAAACTTACTTTTATCGTAAAACCCAAATCGAGTCCCCAAGATCCAAGAATATTACTTTGAGGCAAATTTACACAGTTCGATCCGACTCATAACCCATCCGTATTCAGTCCACGGAGCGCGACACCGATGATTACCTACCGTCTTTATGCTAATACCGCAATCCGAAATTCACTTGGCGTTGATTTTTCTTAGTTTTTTTTGCATACTTACGGCTTACGTCGATACGTGGAAAGGGAGGAGGGAGGCCTTTGCCCAGCAGTGGGACACTATAGGCTCGTATAAATAAATATAAATAAAATGACGGCTACTTCTTTATTAACTAATTTTAATTACGTATTTAGTTATGTATGTCGGATGTCTCGTAATTTACAAACAAAACTAGATGTGACTACATAATATTCGTTTCACTTAATGTTACCTAATCATTGTAAAATGCATATTTATTATTTACTTGAAAATCATACTTACTAATATAAGTAGAGTACATACATAGTTAAGTAGGGCTTGGTTTCCGCAACTCGTCATTATTTTGCGCCTATTTTGCGTGATGGGTTGTCGGCACTACTCTTGCCAACCCAATTCTTCCAAGAAGCCTAGCAGACCCTTGATGTTGCCGACGACTTCTGGGAGAGACCCCGGCGAACCGAGGTATAGTGCCCGGTACTCTGCCACCCCTAGGGGCATTCGAGAATGACGTGGACGGCTGTCTCTTCTGCCTCCATGCATGCCCTGCAGAGGGGGCTATCTGTAACACGCATGGTTAGTAAGTGCTTGTTTAGTGGGGCGTGGCCAGTTATGGCCCCAGTTAGTAGCCGGAGCTGTGGCCTCTTTAGCTGTCGCAGCCTCCGTGACAGACCTGGGTTGATCGTCGGGAGGGCTTCCTTCGCCTGTCTGCAAGTGCCTAGGTTAGTCCAGTACTGTTGGTGTTTTACCTTGGTGTTGTGACGCAGCATGTTCCGGAGCCAGGCATATGGCAGAGGTAAGATTGGCTCAGGTCCTGCACCTTCAGTTCCGAGCCTCCTCTTGCTAATATGTCGACTGCATCGTTACCTCGCTAGTTGCGGTGTCCTTTAATCCACTGCATAGTTACGCTGTTGGTGGTACATACCTCTGACAGAGCTTTGTGGCATTCGTAGATTAACCCTGAGGTCTAAGTATGACTTTGCAAGACTTGTAGTACTGACTGACTATCGGATAGTATGCGGATGGAGTAGTCCAGTACTTTTCTCAAGACGATTGCGTGTGCTGCCGTTATGATGCCCATACATTCTGCCTGGAAGACTGTGTTATGTGCACCAAGTGGTGTCGAGATGTGTATGTTTAGGTCCTCTGAGAATGCCCCCGCGCCAGTGCCTGACCTTGTCTTTGATCCATCCGTGAAGATTCTCAGCTCCCTTAGGTTGAGTCCTTCATGAGGTTCTTCGTGTAATTGTACTTTGTACTTTTTGTCGAAGACGAATTGCCTGGGTCTCCTGTCAGTCACCGCCTAGATTAGCGGTAACTTACCTGTGGCCTCGTAGAGGATCTTGGTGTGTGGCGGTCTCCAGATATTAGATTTTTTGAGACGTACCGCCGCAGCTAACGCTTCCTGTTGTATAAAGAAGTGCAGCGGCGGCAGACCCAGTAAGGCTTCCAGGGCCGCAGTTGGTGTTGTCCTCATGCAGCCCGTGGCCGCCATACATGCCAGCCTCTGAAGTCGTTGTAGTCTAGCTTCCACTGTGGATAGTTTGGTGCGTGGCCACCATACTATCGCGCCGTAGCTTATTATTGGTCGTATAATTGCCTGGTAAAGCCATAGAGTTATCCTGGGAGTTAGTCCCCAGGTTTTACCCACCATTCTACGGCATTGGCAGAATGCGATTGTAGCTTTGTCAATCTTGCCATTTAAGTGATTACTCCAATTTAGTTTGCTGTCGAGTATTACCCCTACATACATAGTATAAAACAAAGTCGTTTCCTGCTGTCTGTCTGACCCTATGTATGCTTAGATCTTTAAAACTGCGCAACGGATATTTTAATAGATAAGAGTGATTCAAGAGGAAGGTTTATATGTATAATACATCAGCATTGCACCCGTCCGTACAAAGCCGGGGCGAGTCACTAGTAATGTTATAATTTGAAACAGTTAAAATTCCCAAATTCATATTTCGCAAAATATGATAGTGAGCCCTTTAAGCACAAATGCGTTTATAATCGCCATTTCTGTTCGTTCACGATTCAATACTGGCTGTGTAAACAAACGTAGAATCACGACCGGAAAAAAGTAATGTCTTCTTGTTTTACTTTGCTGATACCTATTACCAAAGGATCGTTACTTGGTTTAGGATTTAAAAGTGCTTAGGACCTTTGCGTCCTGTAAAGAAATATATCGAATTGATTCGAATCCCTCATACCTGCCAGTCACACGGGCACGTGCGATAACGCCGCAAGAGGCAAGAATACAAAACTTTTTGAATCCCGGGAGTGTTTAGTCGAATGGTTTTAGGGTACCGCCAAAGAAATAAGCAACTTTAGCCCGCGATAACTTTGAAAGTTATCGAAGACGTGGCGTAGAATATTTTTACTTTAGAAACTGAACGGCAAATTTTTAGAACTGAAGCACATCTCGTTTTAAAATTTTGTTTTAGTTCACTAAGCGCCATTTGCACCATCCCCCTAAATAAATCTATCCGTCGCTGAAGCCGTTTTGTCAGAGCAGAACTGCGAATAAACTCAAAACATCATTATTCATTGACTGGAAAATATTATGTCGCGAGATAGATGAGCCCATCAAATATTCGTTAGGGAAGACCTTCGTAGAATCTGAAGCGAGTTCCACACGCACGCTTAAACTCTCACTCGCTCAGGTTTATTAAATGTCACTCAAAGTATGTCTAATTTTTTTTATCGAGAATTCTCTAATCTCACAACATAATCTTAATAAATGTTTAAGTATTGTCTTATTTATACTTATAGTATTCTAGAAGGTTATTTGTTTGCACATCGTGTATAAGTATATGACAAAACTAAGATAACATAATTTATAATGGATAGGTAACTAACAAACGACAGAAATCCCTACAGAGCCTATCTATTATTCTTATTATATTATTTACTATTTCACAGTACTATTTCGCCATTTGTGAACGGCGGATTACAATTCGCCTGCGACATATATAAGTATTTTGTTTTAATGAGTTCCCGATTTTATAGATTTTCCCGATAATAGCAGTGACAACTCATTCAACAAGGGAACTCAAGGTAGATCGCAATTTTATTAAACTCACAGCACGTCAGTTAGCTACTCCGCGAAAATAACATGTGTAACCGTACCGAAATACGGGGAACCATTAAAACAAATTTAAATATACATGGTAGGTAAATTTTTTATAACGATTCTTAGAATTATATCACAACATTATCTGAACATATTTTAAAAATATTTTCGTAAGCTACCTATTTATTTCGATATTTCTGCAATCATACAAATTCAAATTTTAAACGAATAAGCATAAGGTCTTATTTTCAACAACGTCGGATAACGATGCCGTCTCAAGAAAATACTCAATAGCTAGTCATTATTCATCCTGAATAAGCAATCGTTTTAGGTTTTTAATTATGCAAAATCTGTTCTTCTATCCACGTCCTCCCTCCATTATCTTAGAGAGCAATATTTCCAAAATTATGTAAAATAAATCAGTCTGATTGATGAAGATAATTTGTTTTGGTATAAGTATTACGAATGCGATACAATAACAAGGACTAACGAGTGTCCACGCATGTAGGGGTGGACGAGAAGTTCTTGGGGTCGTGGATGAGGTGAGTTAAATGACACTCATAGTCCAATACATGCACGTATAATATAACTTGGTGATACAGAGGTGGTATAATATCACGGTAAGCGGACGGGCTCCACCGTCCGTCGCAAGATTGCTGTGAGAATGCCGTTGGCGGCCCCGCTGCCCCGCACCATGCATTGCGTCGGCGACGGCTCCCGAAGATGCCCGAACAAAGACGAGGCGTTAACAACGAGAATAAACAATATATCATTATTCAGTGTTGTCATTTTACTTAAATGTTGCGTTGTTAAAATTGTAATAATCTTTAGCAGTTAATATCAATGTTTTAATTACTATTCATTTACTTGTATTTGGTTCCATAATTTGTTACCCTACTTTTATTATTAAAAGAAATACCCTTAAATAAAACGCATTTAACCCGTGGAACGCCTACTATACTAACTCCATACAAATTTGATACTGGGGCGCTCCAGCGGGTTAACGTACTAAGTATTAATTATACTTATGGCAGGCGGTACCGCTCTTCCACAGCAAGGCGGTAAATATACTCTTAACCTAATTAAAACAAATATAACTAACCTGCAATAAACAAATAATTTATAATTACAATTCACTAACAAAACAAAACAATAAACCGACGTAATGCTGACTCTCATATTGGAAAAACATTTCATATTGGCCAAAGTTGTTGCTTAACGCCTCGTGCTAATATTGATAGGTATTAGGTACCTCAGCAAGTGAAATATTACAAAATTGAACCTCGAGCGTAGTGAGTGGCTCGAATGGTAGAATCTTGAGCGTTGCGAGTGTTTCAAGGCAGATGTTTAAACAAATTTTGAACCATCAAGACCAAACCATCGAGTGAAACAAATTTTTTCACTAGTTTAACGCGAAAAATATACTTACTTACAACATTACAAATCAAATGCAAATGAACGCTTTTAAATATTTATAAGTTACAATCATCACTTGAAATTCAATACTACTAGCTATCAAGAGGAAACAAAATTTGCATCAAATTACTTTGTCACTTTTGTGGATAAAACCCAACTTTTTAATCAGTTGTTTAAGAATAAAGAGAGTCTTTATGAGCTGATGTGGTTAAAAAATATTGCAGAGGGTCAAACTTGTTAATCATTTAGTAATCATCTCTCCTTAAAACTAAACGAGGGTATTTTTTCAAAACGACATAAAATTGGATAGAAACCATTAGGGGTCCGATTATCAATTCCGCCCGGTCGCTAGTTGGTTGTCAATATTCATTTAGGCGGTGGCCGCAGTGCGCGTGATTTGTCGCTCGCCTAGAGCTCACCACACTAGTGCGGGGCTAGATCTGATGCAGTAGTCGCAGTAGAAAATATTACTTAACTTTGACGTTTATCATATTGTCAGAGACCGATCTTCACGACCTGGTCATACTCGTTACCTATGATTGAATAACATTCGTAGGAGTATGCACTACATCTGTAGATTTGACCCGCAATAAATAGGATGTGTTCTTCTTTGATGATATTACATTAATACTACCTACATTACATACATTGACTTGAGTGAATACTACAGTACTTTATTAAACAAGTTGTGGAAAGCATATATATATAATGCCAAAGAATGATATGTATTTTTTTTGGTGTTGGTTTTTTTATATTTCATTATTTATTTTACACTAGCTTGCCAATGACTATGTGCTCTTGGTATTAAATAAATCGATCCTTATAGATTTATCCCTCGGGGGAAGCCTATATCCCTAGAGGGCGCGTCCCCAGGTGGCGGATAGGGGGATGCTCACCGCTCTTCTTTCGAGATGAGCGGGGGGCAGGAGGGAAATAAAATACCTCCCGCGGACCGCACAGGCCGGAGATGGCCACTCCGATATCAAACCCGCCTTGCGGGCTTCTCTAGCATCTGGAGCAGAGGTCGTGAGGGTGCTGTCTGCTGGAGCTGGGACAGACAGTAGGAACGGCAGCGGATGAACCCACAATGGGCCAACGGTGGCGTCCAAGCTTTGGACAAAAGCACAGCCGGTGTAGAAGGACTCGGGGCCCCACTACACTTACAAAATGCTCCAAGAAAACCACCATGAAATACATGATCAGCCAAATAATGCCAGTAGAATGCGACCCGGACTCACCCCGGCGTCACAAGTTAATCGGGACTTGTGATGTTAAGTATGTTACCGATGAAGATCCAAAAGAAGAAAAGAAGAAATCCATAACGGGGATAAAGCTCATACGAAGAAAAGAAGACTGCCTGAAGATAGCCACATGGAACATTAGAAGCTTAATAAAACCAGGAAAATTGGACAACGTAATATTAGAAATGGATAGACTACATTTGGACATATTAGGCCTCAGTGAAGTACGATGGAAAGATAATGGCAAATACGAAAGGCAAGATTCAGTCTTGTACTACTCGGGTAAACTGTCAACGGACAAAGACCACTACCATGGCGTAGGTATACTTATAAAAAAAGAACTTAGTAGATATGTTAAAAACTTCGTGCCCGTATCAGAGCGGATCATTCTTCTGCAATTGCGTGGACACCCATTTCATGTCAATATCGTGCAAGTATATGCTCCAACAACAGAAAAAGCGAAAAAAAACCAGAACTCCTTGAAATTTTTTATGGAGAACTGGATACGGTTCTTAGCTCACTTAAATCTCAACAACTGACCATAGTGCTGGGAGATATGAATGCGAAAATAGGTAAAGGCACAGTTGGAAAACATGTAGGCAATTACGGACTAGGGGAAAGGAATTGGACGGGGGACAGGTTAGTGCAATTTTGCATAGAGAAAGATCTCGTTGTGACAAATACTTTGTTTCATCATCCACCTAGACGTTTATACACCTGGACCTCACCTAAGCACAATTCGGAAAATATTGTTCGCAACCAAATTGACTACGTACTTGTTCCAACAAGATTCCGCAACTCTATTCTGAACGCTAAGACCTTCCCAGGTGCAGATGTTGGCTCCGATCACAATCCCTTAGTGGTAAAACTGAACTTAAAGCTTAAAATACCAAAAAAGAATAAGGATAATCATCATAGAAAAATTGCAATTGATAAACTTAAAGATAGAGATACCAGAATCAAAGTGATGGCTGACTATAACAACGAACTAAAGAAAAATTGTAATCTAGAAAACATGAATACAAAACAAATCTGGGATATGTTTAAGGATACTACAACTAGAGTCAGCAAAGAAGTCCTAGGTTACTGGAAAAAAGAAACTAAATTCCCATGGATAACAAAAGAAATATTAAACTTAATGGATGAAAGAAGACGGTACAAGGAAATAGATAAAGTAAAATACAGAAACATAGATAATAAAATTAGATCATTAATCAGACGTGAAAGGGATAAGTGGCTGGAATCGAAATGCGCGGAGATAGAGGAGCTAGACCTAAAAAACGATAACTTTAACTTGCATAAAAAAGTAAAAGATTTCACTAACACCGGACGCAAACATCTTACCGGTAAATTAAAATATTCTGAAAATAAGTTATTAACGGATATTGATGAGCAAAGAACAGAATGGGAAAACTATATTAAGAAGATTTTCAATGACACTAGAATGGAGCCTGGGAATAACCATGACGAATATGGGGGCCTCCCAATTGTAGAAGAAGATGTAAAAAGAGCCATCAAAACCTTAAAAAAGCGGAAAAGCTGTTGGGCCTGATAATTTGCATGGAGAATTACTTCAATTACTGGATGAATTTGGAACTAACATGTTGGTAACATTGTTTAATAAAATATATGACACTGGAGTCCTTCCAGACGATTGGCTTGAGTCCTCCTTCTTACCAATCCCCAAGAAACCTAACGCTAAAACGTGCAATGAATATAGATTAATCAGTGTAATGAGCCACGTATTAAAAGTTTTCCTTAAAGTATTACACTACAGAACATTTAGTAAGATAGATAGCTGCAACAGCGACTCAATTTGGCTTTAGAAACGGTCTAGGAACAAGAGAAGCTCTGCTAGCGGTCCAGGTGCTGGTACAAATCTGTTTGGAGCATCAAAAAGACGTGTTTTTGTGCTTTATCGATTTCGAAAAAGCATTCGACACCGTAAATCACCAGCTACTTATGGAAGTAATTTATCAAACAGATATTGACAGCAAAGTCGCTCGAATAATTAAAAATTTGTACTGGAATCAAACTGCTCACATCAAAGTCGGAAATATAGCCACCGAAGACTTAGAAATATTAAAAGGCGTCCGCCAAGGATGTATTTTATCCCCGAACCTTTGATGGGGTTTATATAGGCATTAAATGTAGTGAGAAGTATATTAATAATCTAAGATATGCAGACGACACCGTCCTGCTAGCAAATAGTGCTGAAGAATTACAACATCTATTAAACCGTTTAAATTCGAAAATAAATCATTACAAGTTGAAAATTAACATTAGCAAGACTAAATTTATGGTAGTAAGCAAATCTAATACAACTCCACACATTTTCAGATTAAATAATACACCGATAGAAAAAGTACAAAAGTATAGGTATCTGGGCTGCTGGCTGAACGAGAATTGGGACAAGGAGCAGGAAATACGTGTCAGGATAGAGATTGCGCGAAACGCCTTTGTAAAAATGCAGTCTATTTACACCAACAAGGATATCAACCTAAAGCTTCGTTGGAGACTTGTGAAATGCTATGTACTATGAGTACTTTTCTATGGCTGTGAAACGTGGACTCTGAATAAGGCTATGGAAAAGAAAAAAGAAGCATTTGAAATGTGGCTATATAGGCGTATGTTAAAAATCTCCTGGACCGATAGAGTTACGAATGTGGAAGTACTTAATAGAATGGATAAAAAGTTAGAAGTTTTGATCACGGTAAAAAGAAGGAAAATATCATATTTTGGACACATATACAGAAATGACAAATATAATATACTACAACTAATATTAGAAGGAAAAATTGATGGCAAGAGGGGAAGGGGAAGAAGGAGGGTCACCTGGCTTGACAACATAAAAAAATGGACGAACGTCGATAACGCAGCCATGCTGGCAGAAATGGCTAAGAACAGGGAGAGAGATGGCAAAGGTGGTCGCCGACGTCCGTTAGGGCATGGCAAACAAAGAAGAAGATAGAATAAAAAAAAATACATAGGCAAGGTCAAAAGCTATCTGTTTGCCACATTTACTCATATTTGTACAGTTCCCTTATAATGCGTATAATCTACACAATAAAAAACCGCCATTCCCATCACTAACCCGTTAAAGGGAGGTGCCGTGATCCGAATTCGAAATCACGTCGTATTCGTATTCGCCAAAGGGTGCCCGCCTGCCCGCGGTGTCGAAAATCGTTTGTTATTAATTTGCCATTCGTCTGCGTACGCATCTCCACGGGATCGGTCAGAAATAGATTTAAGCACTTTTATTTCTTGAAATAAATAGTTTTAAATTTTAATCTTTTTTTTTTTAGAAATATTGAAACGGCTGGTTGCTAGAAGCTTAGGTACAGTGGACACAGTGGTTGGCATGGGTGACGATAGTTCTAGGTAGTTAATTTTAATCATAAATTATACTCAACAATAATATGATAAAGGTAATAAAAACATAACGTTTTCATTATTCTTGATTGAACCTAAAGGCCAGGCCACACCAGATGCTTGTGCGTAGACGTGCGCTTTAACATGTGTCGCTCCCATGTGACGTAGCAAAACGGCCAAGCCACATATTTTGACTAAGGTGTAGAATTTGTTTGTTTTAGTTTTGGTGGGATTTCACTACTTTTTGTAGGTAATGACAATCTTCCATCCCCTAATTTAAAGGAAGGGAGATGATTTAATAAAAATCCTGAAATACGTTATAATATTTAATAAGTTACAAAATATGTTTAATAAGTCCACTATTCACATTATATCCTGAAAATTTTGTTTATCTGGTATAACACTGATTTAAACTTTCACGATTTTTACTAATTATTATTCAACAACTACGGGACTCTGGTATAATCCAAACCCAAGTAATGAGGGTTCAAAAAAACGACGAAGCGCTTCGAGAAAAGGTAGGACGTACTTGCGCTTCGCTTAGCTCATCTTGGTGGGGGCACTACCGTGCCCACAGATACCTGGTAGATTCACTGACCGCCGTTATTGTTTGGATTTTGCGCCTAGTTGCCAATGCCATTGTCAGTCTATACAGGGTGACTTCAAATTGGTAATACAAAACACTTGATTGTGGCTCAGTTAATGCCCAATAGTATACTACAGTAACTCCGTTGTTAAAATTAGCTGTATTTAATTATCGCAAATTTTCTAATAAAACAAATAATTAAAGTCCCGAAGTGTGGTTACCCCAGGTTAAATACCTAACTGTCATACCTGTCACTCGATGTTTTCAATGTAAGTTAATAATTATCGATATCACCATTAGTGACACTCGTGTAACTAAAGCCCAGTCCGGACGGACGGGAGAATTATGGTGATATTTAAGTGCTCTAAATTAAAAAATAATGCCCCTAAACGCGCATACTGGCATCACAAACCTCCATTGTATCGGTCATAATCTAACAATCGAAGAAAAGGGGAATCGGCGAGCCAAATTGATGTTTGCATCCACACCACTTGATTTGATCAGACAATTTAATCAGATTCATTTGAAATAATTTAACCTTTTCTTTGTTTATCATTATGTTAGGATAACCATGTGGATCCTAAAAAAACGGGATAAAATAAAAAAAAATTAACAAATTACTTTTGATTATTTTTAAAGCATCAGACTTAATTGAGGGGCTTAGTTTAGGGAAAATGTATGTAAAACATTGATTTTGTATCACCAATTTAGTCACCCTGTATGTAATAATTATTAATATTTCATAAATTCCATAATTGTCGATGATTTACATATTATCCATACTGAAATGAGGTATGAGTGGTAACGTGGCCAATACAAAAATATAACGTGATTACTTTGAAAAAAAAAAACATCGTTCTGCCAATAAAAAGAAAAATGTGGTAACTAGGCATACCTATATGAGATTCATACAGTTACTGCGTTTTCCCTACGAGATTTTTTTCATAGTATTATTTTCTTTAAAACCCTGATTTGATAAAAAACAAGATTTAAAAAGAACCTGAAAACTTTGTTCATTGACTTTTCCTCTAGCTAGGGTAATAAATGAGTACCTAGATCAAATTCAGTGCAATGGTCACCTCTGATTTTCTAGAGGTCAGACATGAAATTTTACCGATAAACTTTCGTCGTAACTAACAGAATTTTCAAAGAATTCACTTTTTGTTTAAAGCTATTTGCTTTAAAGTTAAACAAAGGTACCTAACCGACTTTGTGGAATTACGAGTTTGTGTTAAAAACGCCAACAAAAAGCAACATTTGACTTATATTACATTTTTTTTCTGCTTAATATACCGGCTACATATACGACCATCCAAAATCAAGGGTATTACATCCAGTCAGTTATAAATGAGGCGTTTCCCCGTAAGTGACACAGGCAGTACGCGCTGTTGCTCGGTAAACGTAATTCAGGCCGGAGCGGGCTGTGTTCAAATTACACAGACATTCGGACACTTGACTAATTTAGTGCGTGACTCGGGGGCTGAGAGTTATACCTAATGTCAAAAGATCGCCCTTGCTACTCAGCTGAGATTGAACTTTTTGACTACGTTTTTCGCTATAGGTACTTAGTCTAATTTTTGTATTGGTTTGATAACATTTCATATTAATTCGAAGTATAACTGGGCAGATAAATGAAATTTATGTTAGCGGATATATTATAAAATCAAATTGAAAATATTTCTTCTGAATTATAAATAATCTTAAGCTAAAATTAATATAGTTTAACGTGATTCAAAATTGATACCAATACCCGGGTAAACACTGTAGTCTCTATGGTCAGTAATACATTTAATTTGGAGATTTGAAAGGAAGTCTAATATAGTTTTTTTATTTTCAGATTATTCGCAATTTATGACTGACATGGAGATTCAGGACTTCAAGGTGATGGCTGGAGTAAATGACAGGTAAGTGATATATTAGTTAGTGTTATATGTATAAACAATTAAGTACCGATAACTGATTCATGTCTTTCCTAATTTTGCATTGTTTTAATTTATTTATTAATGCGTCGACTTGAGAACCTCCTCCGTTTTTAGGGTTCCGTACCCAAAGAGTAAAAACGGGACCCTATTACTAAGACTCCGCTGTCCGTCTGTCTGTCACCAGGCTGTATCTCATGAACCGTGATAGCTAGACAGTTGAAATTTTCACAGATGATGTATTTCTGTTGTCGCTACAAAAACAAATACGAAAAAGTACGGAACCCTCGGTGGGCGAGTCCGACTCGCACTTGTCCGGTTTTTTTTTGTTATGTGTTACCTTACCATGCATAACTTTTTACAGAGTAGTCCGATTTTGATAATTCTTTTTTCTTGGAAAGAGTATACACGGACTTGGCCCATATAAATTTGGAAAGAAATTAAATCCTAAGGGTATAGAGCAGGCTCTAAGAAGATGTTCTTTTGCAAAAATAGCGCACCGCAGTTTGACTTCTGATCCTTGTAGTGGGGTTCCTAGGCTCCTAGAAACCCGATGTTGCCGAGCTGAAAAGTGGTGCCGTTACGCCCACCAGCCCTTTAAATTTCCCCCTTACAATTATCATACATTGGCTATCGCAAAAATCGCACCTTTTGCACAAATTGGACTAATTTGAGTCTAGCTCCTAGCCTAATTGAACTACCTAATTAATATTAGTATCAATTTAAAGGACGTTTAATTAACTCTACCTTGACATATTATTTGTTTCCAAAAAGTATTATTTAGTATGAGATTTTAGATTTAAAAAAGAAGTTGCCTCTCAGTGAAGTTCAGTTTGCAAAAATTGCGGACCTCATTCTGACATGTATATATTGTATAGATCCCAGACATCCAATTAACAGATGTTGCCAACCAGTTTTGTGGTCCCCCTCCCCCCCCCCCCTTCCTCACAAATAATATTAGTAAATTACAAAGACTTTTGGTTTTAATTATGGAATTTCATTAGAATAGTAGTACTTATGGGTGCCTATATGTGTCATAAATAAAATACAAGCCAGTACACCAATAGAAAACTTTTATTTTGATGAAATATTACGAAATTTACGAACAAAATGCTTACACATGCGAAAAACAGTTTGATTGCCCACTCTATCTCGTCGTTGGTTATGGGGACGAAGACGAGAGGTTCCGTTGGGACCAGGTCCAGGGGGGCATCGCCGGTGGGACAAAGTGCGGCGCCTCCGGAAACAGGCCCTCAACCACTCTCCTTCCGGGTCCATGGACTTCATGGGCGGGGCGCTCTGTAATTTGTTGCGCCTCATTGGAGCCTGCTCATAAGGAACCCTGGTCAGGTAAGTGGATAAGTATGATCTGACCATTTTCAAACCATTCTTACGATAATGAAAACGCGCGACCCGTCAAAAAATTATTTTCATATTTTTTTCAAACATCTCAAACTCATAATAATACAATATTTTTCTAACCACAATATATGTCAATGTAGAGGTAATTAAACGTTCTTTTAACTGATACCAACATTAATTAGGTAGTTCAAGTAGGCTAAGAGCTAGACTCAAATTAGTCCGATTTGTGCAAAAGGTGGGATTTTTTCGATAGCCGCCCGCCATAATACAATATAATTTCATATATACTCATGGATTAATTTATTAATATATTAATAATTACTGGATTACAGTAATTAAACCTTTTTTTAGGCGAAAGCTTTTTTTTTAAAGGGTTAATTACTGGATTACAGTAATTAAACTTTTTTTTGCGTTCTAAATTTGTCCATGAGTGTATGTCAAAAGCTCAAATAGTATGCTGCTGTATTAATCAGCACAATGCTATTTCTGTAAAGTGACATGAATAACATTAGAACTATATACTCCCTAGTATAAAACACTTTAATCAACAAAAAAGACGGAGTCTCGCGTGCGACATCAAAAGACTACATACAGATTTGACTGTAATACTTACAGTCGCATAATTTTCATAACGTCGTAATGTTGATAAACACAGTTACATCAAAAATGGGTTCAAGCAGTTGCTTCTAAGTCAGATTTTGCAGCGACGTAAACGGTTTAGTCAGGAGTGCAAGTAAATTTGAGGGTTCGATGTAAAAAAGCCCTCGTCCCTGCGTGAGACTCTCGTCATTCAACCGTCCTGCATCATCCATCTTGTTTCTTTTTTCTCCCCAATCCTGCGTTCGTCAAAGTGCAATATCATCAAATCACTGTAAAAGAAGTACCATGATTCGGGGGATAAAATACATCGGAGGTTTCAGGCAGACGGGTTGTTCGTGCTGGGCCACAGTTACAGTAGAAGCTAATAGTAGCTAGTGTTACTTACCCATGTACGATTTCTGAGATATTATTTCAGTTTTATATATCGTATCATTATAATCCCCTTATAAGTTCGGTTATTATGTTTTTACGTGTGGTTAGTTAACTTGAGCTATATAGCTGCTAAATTATATTCTATGAAAATATGGTACACTATTTGACATAGTAAGTATTTTTTTTTGTTTTTCAGACAAATAGATTGACGGTCGAATTTAATCGAATTTAAACTGTTGTGACTGTGTGTGTGTTGTGTGTGTTGTGATTTAAACAAGTGAGTCTAAACCGTAAAATGATTTAATGGTAGATTGACGGTCAAATTTTCCTAACTTTATGCATATACATAGGTCACTATAGTTGGTCAAGCAAATCTTGTCTACTGACACAGGCGCGAAATTCCAATTTTCTATGGGCCGATAACTCTTCGCGCATATTTTTTTCTAATTTGCCGCCTTTTTCTACTGACGAGATTTGCTTGACTAACTATAGATAAGTTTTGCCATAGACAAATTGTATATTTACATCATTTTCATTTCATACAAACTTTGTCTATTTTTTATTAAGTAGGCACTGTCTATGGAAATATATTTAAAAAAAGTATATAATTATGGCCACTTCTTTGTTTCATATTTGTCTATTGCAAAACTTATCTAGTGACCTATGTAATCTAGCATCAGATTACATTAAGACGTCCTCTTTTGTTGATACCGTCACTATTACTTAGAATTATTTTAATCTCCCCATCGTATCAACCCCTGTACAACGAGCCCGCACACACCAGCGGCATCTTTGCCGAGTCACTCAAAGCGTATTTCATGCTACATCGCCCAGCGAAATGATATTGTCGGAAATATGAATTGAGAAACATATGTATTTGATACATAAATGCATCTATTGAGAGCGTTTGAAGCCTGATTGTGTTTCAGATTGCCATCTTGATGCTTAAGCTGATTAGAAATTTTGCGCTTCGGGTGGGTATTTCGGAGGGGCTGCATTTGATGAAAGATAAATAATGTAGTGCACTTTATATGGAATTTCCTTAAATGTTCCTATGCACATTTGATAAAATAAATCATTGATTTTTGATTCAAGGATTAAAAATAAAAATCAAATAATAATTGAACATTTTTGCCATGCCAGGAAACTTATGAGCCATTTTGACGGGATAGGATAGACTGATGACTTTACAATAAAAGCAATAACTGCACTTATTTAAAAATAATCGTTTTTGCGCTGCCATTTGTTGGTATAATATTGTAATAGGACATTCTTCTTTGTTGTATCAATAAGTGAAAAAATATAGAATATTAGAAATAGGTAGCAACAGACGATTTTATAGATGGTGGGAAAAGGAAGCTTATAGCTAATTCCGTGTACATACTCTATTTAGTGTAAATAATGTAACAAATAAGAGAACAGTAACACGTGTAAACACACATTACCTATTTTTCGCACGTGTGTCGTACAACGTTTTACAGTACATATGGCCCTTTAAATTTTCGACGTAGTTACGTAATGTGCTTAATTATTATACAATACCGCTCAAAAGTATTTAGGCACCCGCAATTTCCACCATACAATTGTATACAAAAATTATTTTCAAAATCATACTGTTCGATCGCAGGCAAATGACTCTCTTACATGTTGGATTGAATTTTTATTTAGGTAAATATATTGAGCCTCAAATTGTTGCCAAAGCCATCCTTTAAAATTTCGAGTTTACTTTACGCAACGATTTAAAAACCCGTATGTACTAGTTCATACAAAATAAAACGATTTTGTACTGGAAAACGATTTATGGATTTTTTACGCTTGCCGTTTGGTAAATCGGCAATGTATACGAATATTCTGCGCATCATTTTGAAGCTCGATGTCTGTTAAATTAAAAAAGTAAACTGCACAAAAAACTATTACCCGACTGCGACTTAGCGGTATAATTCTGAAAGTCGATTTTGTATACAATTGTATGGAAAAAAATACGTGCCTAAATAGTTATGAGCGGTAGTGAGCACAGGGTGTCGTAAATGGAGCACCAGATGTACTGCAAACATCTACATTATACACAACGAAATAGACTTTTTTACATAAATATTCATCGTTTTGTTATTGTATATAAAATAATCTTTACATATAATTACAACTCAAGGTAGAAATATGTAACACAGTTTCGACTGTTTTTAAAAATAACAGATAAATTTAAATAGCCTAATTCCACTGAAAAAGCACAATAGGGTATTTGACTACCCAGTCAAATCAATTTCTTTTTTCGAACTGTCAAAACGATTTTACTACTTTGGAATTTATATCTTATACATTTAAACGAGCAATTCTTGTATATATTTTTATTTATAAATTTCGGGGATCTCGGAAACGGCTCTAACGATTTTGACGAAATTTGCTATATGGGGGTTTTCGGGGGCGAAAAATTGATCTAGCTGGGTCTTATGTCTGACAAAACGCGCACTTTTGAGTTTTTATATGTTTTCCGAGCAAAGCTCGGTCTTCCAGATATTGAAACACTAAAGTGACGTTACAATCGAATTACCTACCTACTCTATAGTTTTATACGGGTTTTAAAATAGAAATTCTGCCTAACAATAACTGCTGTCTACGTTTCTCTATTAATCTTTTGGTTCTTTATTTCATGCATGGTTTATTTTAATTTATTTTAAATACAGTCAAATACCCTATAAAACAGCCCGGAAGGTGATGAGTTATTGTAAATTTTAATTTTATTACTAAGTTTATATAATAATTTATGATTACACGTATATCACAAGCGTGACGATTACTTTTTCAGTTCACAGATGAAAAGCATTTATCTGAAGACATTGGTGGCGTTATTATTAATTTAATTATGACTAAGTAGCCTTTAATAGCATATTACCCCTCGGGGTACACTCGTGTCATTGTGCGTTCACGCAGGCAAGCGCTGCTCGCTTGAGCAGAATTTCACGCCTGGCCGTACCAGAGGTCTATTATTGTCTAGGTCTTGATTATACATATAACCATGCTAGGAGTTGCGGCAAATAAATTAGGTACTGTTATTACATAACTTTTCATTTTTCTCTTCCTTAAATACTTTAATAACAGCACTATGGTCTTATGAGCTTACGTATTTACGAAAAAATCAAGGCGATTTTTTTATGGGGTTTAAATCATAAACTGTCTTAATGTCATGTGATATGTCTATGTATAATTTTTTTTACAGAAAATGTATGATATTTCTCCCTATTACAGTCAGCAGAGCAGAAAGAGCTAAGCGGACGAGAGGTGTTAGAAATTATTTGATCACAGTTGTTGTTTAGAGAATAATGTACCTTTTGGAACATGTGGCCAGCTTAGCTAATGTCTTGCTGACTGTACCTATGGCACTATAAGCTTCGCTTAGGGTGGAGCTAGATCACAGAGGGAGGACATGCCATTGTACGGAAACCGTCTATGTGAGCACAACATATCTGTATACGTGTATACGCATCAACGACGATGTAAACAATCATCAGAAAATTTACCGCTGCTTGTGTGGTACGAGTAAGTGGGAAGAAATAGATTAATATATTTCATTAAACTAAGTAAAAATCCTTTTCTTTTGTAGGATTAAAATAAGTTATTAACCTGTGCAGAATAATATCCTATTAGCATGTGTTATGACAGAAAAAACATATTTTATGGCCATAGACACTATGGCCACAAAATATCATGATAAATAATTACTATATTATACTAAATAATTTGTTAATATTTTTTTTTTATTTTTTATTTTTTTTTGTAAATTAATTTTTAACAAGCAGAAACGTCTGCGATCGATGCTATTAAGCCTAGAATAAATTTAAAAGTGGAAAAATTACTGCCTTGGGTGAGACTTTAACTCCAGAGGCCGTGAGTTCAAGTCTCACCCAAGGCAGTAATTTTTCCACTTTTAAATTTATTCTAGAATGGGTAGCACATCGTAACTGGTGAATTTCCAATATGACTTGGAACTCCGGTGGCCGTTTAAGAAGTGTAACACTCTTACGGTAGATGTCGCTAGGGTCCCCTAGACCCATATAGTGGGAAGATTTGCTGACTATGGATGAGGTCTTGGTGGCTCAGTTGGCAGAGCGCTGGAGTATCTATCCAGAGGCCGTGAGTTCAAGTCTCACCCAAGGCCGTAATTTTTCCACTTTTAAATTATTATTTTTTTGTGTTATATAATTTGTTAATGTAATTTAGTATAATTTTTTGAGTATGAAAGATTGACTATTATAACCAAATTGATTACTATATTTATAATCATCGAAACAAGCCACAAGGTTAGATAAGTTCATTATTTTGTTACAGTATTCCATGTATGATTCAATGATCTCATCATCATCATAAATCATCTAAACAATTTAATTTTACTATGAATTTCTAAACATTCATGGCGCGCTGGTGACCTAGCGGTAAGGGCATGCGACTTTCATTCCGGAGGTCACGGCTTAAAACCTCGACTCGTACCAATGAGTTTATCGGAACTTATGTCGAAGTATCATTTGATATTTTACCAGTCGCTTTTCGGTGAAGAAAAACATCGTGAGGAAACCGGGCTAATCCCAATAAGGCCCTGTTTACCCTTTGGGTTGGAAGTTCAGATAGCAGTCGCTTTCGTAGAAACTAGTGCCTACGCCAATTCTCGGTATTAGTTGTCAAGCGGACCCAAGGCTCCCATGAGCCGTGGCAATAAAGATAACGCGAGGAAGATGATAATGAATTTCTAAACATTCAAAATAGGTAAGTGCTTAACTTATCATTGCGAAATTCCGTTTCGTTTAATCGTTACCTTGCCTAAAATCTAAAAAAGTGGCGCCAAACCCGCTCTTTCAACTTGTAATTTGCGTAATTTAATTTATTATTTACTAACTCAATGCCAAGCGTTAATTAGAAAGGTAATAAAATGACATTATCCATTGCAGACTGGTTATGACAGCTGGCTATGTCTATCGTTTGACTATCGACAGTTATTAATGGATTGCAGCCGGAGCAAAGTGGTACATTTTCTCGCAACTCTATCTTAGCTTATCATTTCTTCGCGCTAAATAGAGTAACAAATCCGGGTCAATTTGTATTTTTTTTTAAGTGTGCTATTATCTACTTGAGAGTAGGTGCTTAGTTTTGTTGTGTGACTTGTGTGATAATATCGATGTAACTTACCACAAACTTTCACTAGAATTGAATCAAACATTTTACTTTTAATTAATAATACATGGACAAATACGTGTTATTATTAATACGTGAACAAATTCACTGTTTGGTAATGAGCACCTCCCTTGTTATAATTTTAAAGGGAAAAGAGTAGTTATATGAACTAAAAATACTCTTCACTCATATTTTACTGTTCGCCAAATTGGACAAAAACTTGCATAGTACAGAAAGTTTAAAATAAAATTAGTCCTGCTGTGCATATTATATTTTTGCCTCTCGCATTACATAGAACGAAAAATACAATATGCAGTCTCAGGTCCAGACGGAATAAGAAGACAAAATATCGCAGTCTTCTAGTACTTACTCCAGTTGGGTCCTTATATTCGTCGAGTCTCATAAATAAAGTTGTCGAGGGCCGCCCTTCTGACTCTGCAAACGTGGCACGTCGTGGCATTGAAAACGATTTCAAACTTGAGAGAAACTCTTACCGTCTTTTTCAAATTTGTTATGCTCAGACGGGATGGCAATAATGTAGTTTGAGGTTGAGAAAAACCTTGAAAATTCGAGTGACAAAGTTCGAAGTTCATTTGTTTCATTGCTGCTTTGACGAGATTTGATAAAATTTGATTGTGCATGGAACGGATTAACGGCAGTTTTGAAGTTGATTTGAATAAAACATCAAGTTAACCAATCTTAGGGCCACTTGCACCATCCCACTAAGCCGGGGTTAACCCTTTAAACCATTAACCCAGTGTCGTATTATACTGGTAACCATGGTAACTCCAGGTTTAACCGGTTAACCCCGGGTTCGTGGGATGGCGTAATCGGCGCTTAATTTGATTTAAACAGGTCCCAAATTACTACCAATTCTCAATTTCTTCAGAAAAAGGAACATGTTACTTAATGTGCCTGTATTCTTTCCATTATTTATCTATTTTAATGTATGTGTAATATCTAAGATAAGTTTATTAGAAAATCTGTTTTAACAAAGTAACATTGTGATTATTTACAATTGCATATTGTGCTGCACATATCGCCATGGGCGCGAGCGTTGTAATTTTCCATCAATTTTATAACCATAAACAGGAATCATCTGGAAAACTCCTGTCGGTGTCATGTCAATCACGCACGGCAGGCTGGCAAATATTTCAATAGCAGGTTCGTTAGTAACGCCGACATAGCCCCATCCTGACGGGGCACTGTCAACGCCGATAGTAATTTAGATCAAATGACGCGACATCTAAAATTGAAATTTAATAGTGCCTTCATCCTGATACGTTCAGTGCGCCACACTGCCACACTGCCACACTACAAAATGTACCATGTAATATGCAATAAATGTATATTTTTTACATTGCCATTATTGTCAATTTTCTTTTGACAATCATAAATTTTAAAGCAACGTAATCTAATAGTGATCGGTAACAACGTTTTAATTTCATGGCAGCATGGTCGAGTTAAAATATTGTATTACTATGTGCTAACGGTTTGATCTAAGGGGTTTTTTTAGCCATATCTGATAGGTTTTATGTTTTATTTTATTTTAGGGACTTTATGATGCTTACAAAATCGTCTAGCAAATACATTTCGGACAAGCCTATCGAGTTTAATTTGATACCATTTCACTGACTCCTTGGTACGATTTAAAGAAACAAAAGATTAATATGCTGCAAAAACGTGTTATCTAAGTGGCCTCTCCATGGTTGCTCAATTGAGCAGCTGCGGAATAAATGTGGTGAATTTTGATTTTTACATAAAACCGATTTTTCATCCCACGTTTCGGAATTCCTTAAATTTCTGATGCAAGCGAAATGAGGGAGACAGCTAAAAACCAAAGCCTAACGGACATTCATGGCGTTGAACCATCACTAGAGCGGGTCGATAGAAACGCTCCATGGTAGTCAAAGTCGGAATTGTTGTAAGTAAGATACTATATCCTCTAAAAGGCCACCATGCACAGATTCAAACCTTTTTTTTAACTAAAAGAAATAATTAGACTACGCCCAGATATTTCTATTTACGAATCATGTGTAATTGTGGTTTGCATAGTATTTTTTTTTTTGTGTAATATCGTTTTGTTCGCACAACGTAAATTTTCTTGTGGTATTTGTCCAAAATCGTTGTTACTCGGGACGAAATGTGTATTAAAGCACTAATTAAACACGTCTAATTTTTAAATTAAAATGTAATACCAAAAAATACGACTAAGTTGTATTAACATATTATTACCTAAAGTAGATAAACGATACAGTCCTTAGCCTACGGAGGCCGTTAGTATTAGATAGGATTTCATTCAATTTAGTGAATAGCCAATTCAAGTATATAACGCGTACTCTTCTCAGTTTTATCTCTTGTTACACACTACGAACAGTTCAGAATAGAATCAGAATAGAAAAAACGCAATAATTTAACTCAAAACCGATCTCCACGTTGACTAATTTGTAACTAAATTATAAATGTCCGAACTGTTTGACGCTGACTATGGCTGGGGTAAATTAGTTTGAGTAGTGTAAAATCTCGCGACAAATCCCAAGTTCGAAGAGTAAGCCTGCTGTACGTGAGCAATTTTACTAATGCACCTCCCTCTGAAACTATTGAGGTTACTGTGATAAAAGACTGGCGACTTTTTAACTTGTTATGAAAAAGTAAATTAATTTGCACGTTTTTAATTTTTGCTTGCTTAGGTATAAAGAATAATTATTTGTAGTGGCAAAACCAAGAATAAACAATAAACTTTGCTGTTTAATTACGAAACATTTCTTAGGTTTGAATTTAAATAAGTACAAGCAGGGATTTTTATTTTTTCTTGCCGCACAGATATTTTTCTTATGAATCTTATGATTTAAAAAAGTAGGTAATTTGATTAAACATATTTATATTTTAAGTATAAGATTTCAGTGAATGAGTAAGGTCTTGCAATAAAAAATCTGCTAAAACATAGCTAGGTTAATTTATATAACGGATAGTATTATAGACTCGGTTTTCATTAATGCTTATTTTTATATTAACTTTATTAGCTTACCATCACTAACTATAATTGCTCTCAGTTATTTTGCACCTAAATAAGTCCGCTATTTTAACACTCAATCCGATCCCTTAACCGTTGGCGCCTCTCGGTATAGGCTTCCTCGCATCATATTTGCACTTTTCATTACAGTTATTAAAAACTATGCACGGAATACATTAATTAATAAGCAGGGAAATAGTACATTTTATTGCAAGTGTGAAAAGTGTGTTAAGTACGAGTCCTAAGATGTATTTTATGAGCCGTAAGCGAATGAAAGACAGGGGACACGTAAGTACAAAATGACATTTGTACACGTACAATAAACGACGATTTTTAATAAATACGTACCTATGCGAAAAAATTGTAATAAAACAGTTATTGGTTACATACTCGTATGTATTACGGTTATGAATTTTACTTATATAAAAACAAATTAATATTAACTTTAAATCGTGTAATAATGTGTTTTGTACGTAATTAATATCGATGGCGAAATAAATTAAAAAAGTTTTTGAACATCCATACTCTTTGACATGGAGTAGACGTATCGATTGGAAAGGTAAAAAATCACTTTTGTCAAAAAAATTTTTTTTTGAGCAATTGTTTAAAAAGAAGCTATTAGTATAAAAGCTAACGAGAAAAAAAGTTATCTATACATTCCTTATCATCTTACTTCAATATCGAGAAGCTAAAATTAAAATCCATTCTACTGAACCTGTTTTATTACAAATCTTAAATAGCTATGCTGCGTATCTTCCCTTAACAACAACTTCCTTTAAGATGTTTGTTTCATACGTCACGAATTATCGAAGTCCAGAGAAGAAGTGTGGCGGGGTGTGACACCTTGTTTAAAAACTGGCCGGAAGAAGCACAAAATTGGAAGTCACATAAAATCAGAGGAGAGGCCTTTGCCCAGCAGCAGTGGGACACTAAAAAAGACTAAATAAAATGTAAGTTAAATATAAAATTCAAACTGTTTTTTTTTTAATGTCACATACAGTTAATATATGTTTAACGATGTTCGTTTGTTATGCATGTTATTTTAGAAACTAAAACCGCTACGTCAACTGAAACTCTTCTAAATAGTGTAAAAAGAAGATCTTGCTTACAGAAGTAGTTACTGAACATAAGGGAAAGTTTGGCTGCAGTTAATTGAATTGTCATTTTTTTAAGTTTAAATTAAGTATAAGAATACTTAGTTAAAATTTGGTACTTTTGTTTTGTTTAATATGCTGTTAATAAGATTAAAAGAATTGATTTATTAGGTACGTAATTATTACTTAATTCAATACAAATAATTTATTTCAGAAACATAATTTCCTTAGTTGTCAGTAACAAAAATTTACTTGAGCTAGTGTTAGTACCCACAATTAATACATACATATATCACAGTTAAATACAATCATACATAGGCAATGTAAAAGGTTCTAGTGCTCCTGGAAGCGCCCCTCACATCGATCTGCAATTGTGTTTAATATGTTATTTGGGCTGCCCCGCAACCTCTTCACTAAGGATGCTACTCTTTTGCGAAAAATTGCGGCAAAGCTGTCCGTGTGTGCATCTGTAAACATCTGCGATGCACTACAAAATCGCGACAGCCCCAACAGCATCCTAAAGCTATTGTTATACTGGACTCTAAGGGCCCTGAGAGCATTTTGCGTGTAGATAACCCACAGGCTGCAGGTATAAAATGTCTGACATTATGCTTTAAAAAGTGTCAATTTAACATTATTAGAACACCTTGCAAACCTGCTAGCTACCATATTGCATCTGACTGCCAGAGCCCTACGCTCCCGTTCTATGTCCATCACACAAATGGACTCAAGAGACCCAAGTATCCGAGGTATTTAAAACGCGTGACTTGCTTCAAAGGATCGCCATTCAACTTTACCTGTGGAACTGAGAATGTTTTGGTACCCGCCTTACACCTAACAGGGCCGGTCGCTTTTTGTGATATTTGAGACCATGGGCCTACGCGTACCTCTCACACATGCGCAGAAATTTGTTGAGGGCGCTGACAGTTGGGGCCAGAAGTTAAGTACCATATCATCTGCGTAGCTGATGTTGTTGACCATTTTTACGTCAATTAAGTATGTTCTTGACGCTAAATTCATAAACATTTTGTGTTTTACTTGATATATCAACAATCAATATATTACAACATGTCATCATCGAATTTAAACTGTTGTGAGAAATACTAACATTAAATAATTTTACGGTTTAGAAACATGTCGCGCGAGTGACTAAAACCAGTGAGTCTAAACCGTAAAATTATTTAACATGTCATCAGTGATATTTAACACGTTCCCTGTGCATGCATCATATGTGTAGCATTTTAGGGTATACATGATACGTGCATGCATCACGGATGATGCACGACCCCTTGTGAACTTAAAGCATTGCCAAAATTTGCACGTGTGAGCTAGATGTTTTAGATTTGCGTGCACATACTGGCTACGACAACTTTGACAGAAAACACGTGTGTCCCGATGACATTTTGATAATGTTGCCTGGTTATGGCCTTTACAAATAAAACACAAAAAAATGATCAATTTTTATTTGAAATAACGAAACAAAATTAATTACTCGAACTTATGGCACATGATAATTAAAACAAAAGTATAATCAAATAAATTTGTAAGAAACGAATCAATAATTGCTGGAATTTTTATTTAATGGCAAGCATTGTAGCATCGAAGACACAATGCTTTTTTACACATCAAACACTCAGTGTCTGTTTGCTTCGCCTTTTTGCGAGCGTCTGTAGGTGTGCTACCCTGTTCAGTCAATAATTTATAGCACCCAACGCATCGTTTTCTAAAGATTTTATTGTTACGGCGTGGAATTTTGGTCAGTTCATGGCGGCGGGATACGGTAGCTGGAATCGATGGTCCAGCCGAAGGTTCGGTATCTTTAATGCCAAGAAGATGGCTGATAATTATTTCGTGGCCTGTCAAGAGAGGCATTTTTTTGTTGGCATTGAGGTCCTTGTAAATCAAAACTGCATTAACTACCGCAACAGACATCAAATCAGCCGCAATTTTTTTGTACCAGAAACAAGTCTTGCGAACAGGCGAATTGTAACTTGCCAGTTGATCAGCTATATCAATGCCTTTCTTGCCGCGATTGTAATCTAATACAATCTTTGGTTTCATGATTGGCCTGAATCCAGTGGACATTGCCATTTGATGATCGTGGCATGTTGATAAAACCAAAACATCACGTTGGTCTTTCCATTTCAATACAGTCATGCATTCGTTTTGACGGGCAGCTATTTCACCTTTTTTAAGCGGTGCATTTATTACTTCCGGGGGAAGATTTCGTCTGTTTTTCCGGAGAGTGCCACAAAAATCAGTTTTATGATTCTTTAAATATCTGGCTAGAGGCACACTTGTATAATAATTATCAGTTACCAATAGCCTGCCTTCGTTCAGTAACTCTTGAGCTAAACTAATAACTACTGAACCTGGTTTGTCCAAACCTTCCATAACTTGATCCTCTCCGGAGTAGACTTTGTAGCTCCAGGTGTAGCCTGTATCAGTACATAATTTGTATATTTTTATACCGTACTTGTCACTCTTTTGGGGGTTGTATGTGCGTATATTTAGCCTTCCTCTAAATCCAACCATTGACTCGTCTACGGCAATAACGTCTCCAGGAGTGAATATTTTCCGACAGTTATGAATCACTTTATCTATAAGTGGTTGTATTTTGAACAGTCGTCCACTGTGCGCACTTCTATTGTCAGCAAAATGCCAACATCTCAGAATAAGGCAGAATCTGTCATATGTCATCGAAATTTCGTGAAGAAGTGGGTGGTAATACAGTCTGTTTTTTTTCCAGTAGCACTCTGTGGTTGGAAATTGGATTACGCCTGTCAATAAATACACACCAATGAACTTTCTCATTTCATTAGAAGTAACATCTTTCCATCGTTTAAGGCGGGAATTTTGCTTTAGCGTCCTTTGCTGCAGTAATTGTGCTGCATAATTGTTCGTTTGATAAGTCATCAAATCAATTATTTCGTCATCAATTATTGAACTAAATATAGTCCATAAATCCGAATCAGCTGAAAAATATTGAATTTGTCTCTTTAACTGGTCAAAACCAGTAAAGACTTCCTTTTCCAATGGCAATATGTTAGAAGTCCAAGCGGAAGGCAACCGGTTATTTATTTCTGCTGCAGGCGGTATTATTTCAATATCCTGGTCCCTTTGTAGCAATGCATGTTCTTGCTGCTGGGATAATTGAACTCTTTGTGCTGGCAACACTGCTGGCTGTTGAATCTGTGATACAACACGTGACCTCGCCAAGACTTCAGATTGTCGGTCGTTGGATGTCAAATTTGGCACTGGCAGCACACATTCTGCATTTTCAAAAAGAGGCGGCAAACCTGGTTCAGGCGATGACATTCTAGGCTCTTGCAAAACAACGGAGTCTCCAGTTGTTATTAAAGGATCTTCAAAATAATCGCGATTAATAAAGTCTCTTATGCTGTCCATCGTCTCTGTATTACGAGGTGGATTAAACTCACCAGACATGTTAGAATCCTCCATTTCCTCCAACTCGTCCATGAAGTAGTCTTCTCCATCACTCTCTTCTAAAATTTTCCAGATTTCTTCAGACGTATATTGCGAAATCGGCTTACCGCGTGATCTTGAGCGTTACATGATTAACAGCCACCTTATCAAACACTATGACACGTAACTTTACAGTATCCATATACTGGTTATTTGTAAGTAACTAAAATTTAGTATACAAACTTTTCTTAACTTTTTTTCCTCTTTATATGGCATAGACTAACGTAGACCACAGATATAAGACCAAGAGAAACGTCAAATTGTCTTAATACGTGCATGAATGATATATGTAGCACTGAGCAATAAGCTAGTACGTGCATGCATCACATGCGGGGCATCAGTTTGAAAGTTCATACGTGTATGCATCACATGTAGGGCACCAGTTTAAAAGCTCATACGTGTATGCATCACATGTGGGGCACTCGGAAAAATTGGGAAAATAGGAAAACGGTCCTCATGAATGGTGTTTTTATACATCAATATAATTATATATACTGTATAAAAGGTATTTACAAAAAAACTAAAATGCACGCGAGGAGTCGATTTTTAGTTCCCAGTTACACAGGGAACGTGTTAAGTATTTTTTTTATAAAAAGGTAGGAATTTAATTTTTATCACCCAGACCGGGCAGAGTTTTCATTTTTTTCTAAGATAATATATTTTGTAATCATATTATTTGCTTAAAAACCTAGGGGAGGGCTGGTACCTAAAAAGCTCGAATACATAATTTTATGTAACCTTTTAATGTAAGCCTGTAAATGTAGTTCTTGGTTATTGTTTTTTAAAAATGCTCAACAGGTTTTTCAATTTTCTATGCAAAAGATCGAACCGGCACAATAAAATTAGACAAGTAGGAATAAAATAAGGAGACAATGAATCGAATAATAATATACTTACTCATGTTTTTAAAAAACATATGCATTTTAATTTCCTCGTATTCGAAATGAAAAGTAGTGTTTAACTCGTGTGAAAGCCTCGGACTATTTTGGCGCTCTCACTGCGTTCGAGCGTCAAAATACCTCGACAGGAATGTGTGCCTTTCATCCCTTGGTTAACAATCTACTATTACAAATCGTAAAAGTAAAGATGATCAGTCAGGTAGCGTAACAATGTTTTTTGCTATAAGACGACGACAGTTTTTGGACGACCGGTCTGGCCTAGTGGGTAGAGACCCTGCCTGCGAAGCCGATGGTCCTGGGTTCGAATCCCGGTAAGGGCATTTATTTGTGTGATGAGCACAGATATTTGTTCCAGAGTCATGGATGTTTTCTATGTATTTAAGTATTTGTATAAGTATTATATAGTATATCGTTGTCTGAGTACCCACAACACAAGCCTTCTTGAGCGTACCGTGGGACTTAGGCAATTTGTGTAAGACTGTCCTTATAACATTTATTTATTTTATAAGACCGCCTGTTGTTTACCGCTGCTTGTGTTTCTGTTTTATTTTGTATTGTTTTATTTTATTGAGCTGTGCAATAAAGAGTATTTGTATTGTAAGAGTGTTTGTTTGTATTGTATTGTAGTCTAATCGACAAGTTTAAAATAGAGATAGGTACTGCTCCTAAGAATACTTGTAATACCTAATTGGATTCGGAATGATGTATAGAAAAATGGATTTCTCCTAAAGCAAAGGTAGATGATATTATATAAGATTTTTAAACCTTTAACTGCATATTTTTATCAATAATAGGAGTTGGATATTTAATTTTGGCAAGAGTTCGTCGGGTCGATAACCAATCAGCCAGGCCCCGGCATCGGTAGAATTACCTGGGCTGATTAGGTGCCGGCTAAGCACCCGGCCGATACCTAGACGGTCAATAAACTGCAGTCAGTTTCTTTTTATTTACTATTATATCGAGTCTATCAATATAACCCGGATAGTTAGAAGTTCCATACAAAAAACCTATATTGTAACATTTTTAAGGTGTTATGGTTGTAAATGTTACCGTAAAAACCCGTTTTAGTAAAAATGCGTTTTCCCTAGATAAAAATTGTTTTAGCCTGAGTGAAAAAGCGTTTTCACTAGATACAACTAGTTTTCCGTAAGGCCTTGGTGAGAACTAGTTTTGACTACCTAATTATTCAAACAATTATTTCTGTTAAAACTAGTTTTTAATATATGATGCACGTACCTAACAAAAAGTTTCATTTTCTAAGTTAATATTTTAATAGTAGTTTATGTGACTGCTACATAATGAAAGGCATTAAAACTTGAGTGTGGGTTTATGAAACGAACGTAGTGAGTTTCATAATAGAATCACACGAGTGTTTTAATGCCTAATTATGTACAGTTACATATACTGCTTTAACTACACACATATTATAAACTTTCTATGATATATTCACTAACCTCATATTACAGCCGACATTGGGGCATAGTTGCTCTCTGGCGGAATTCGCGGATATGAGGTGGCGTCTCCGAAATATCTTTATCGCACATTTTACACGAAACTTTTGCTAGAGTTACTTTAAAAAACAATAATACAAATTATTTTTTACTTACAAACTAATTAAAAGATAAACTGCACGTCAAATGGCGGCAAAGAAAACTTTTTCACGCATGTCACGCATCCGTAGTTTTTTTTTTTATTCAGAGACAAACTAGAGTGGGGGTCGATTGCCATATCGTTTGATACCAACTAACAAGCGAGATTTGTCAAATTTGTATGCAATTTACATTTCATTTCGAATAAAACGTCATCTCGACTGATATTAGAATAGAGGTTAAATCAAATTTCTTTGTTTTTCAGAGATGTTCGAAATTTGAATAAAATAATATTATCGAAATCGATGTTCTTTTCTTTTCTTGATGGACTTGAGGGCGGTGTTGCCCGTAGCCAATGTCACGTAAAAGGGTATGGAACAAAATAAATGCTCTTAGAGCACGACGCTGTTCGGTGGTTGTTGTAGTTGTCTAGTAAAACCGATAGCTGGATTTTACGAGAAGCACGTGGACTACCGGCCGTTGACTCCAAAATGGTGGTTAAACACGCTTTGAGATTAATTCTCCATTCACTGCACACTACCACATTAGATTATTGTATAATAAAGCTATCGATATTACACTTTAAACAATATTAATGAGCAAAAAACAAAGGAATTAATCACGAGGCTACTATCAAGATGGCGTTCGAACCGGAAGTCGAAATCGATGTTATTATTTAGCAATAATAACATTTTCACAGATAAAAAATTTGCTGTAACAAAACAGTTTATCTTAATGTTGGCATTATTTACTGATTTTGATAGAGGGTTTATGATATGTGTGTAGATAAAATACTTTTAAGTTGGTTCTGGCGCTCGCAGGCACTGCCGCGGCACGCTCGCTTCGCTCACTCGGCTTCGCGCGATTTGGTCACGATACTCACGGTGAAGTGAACATGTCTCGCTCTTCCTCGCATCGCTCGTCGTCGCAGCTATCTTTCGGCTCTGGTAGAATACCTTAAAATAAACTAAAATTAAATAAGGGTATGAATACTCGTAAATAATTAGCGACCAATTGAAGCGAAAACTAGTTTTGACTAAGGAAAACTAGTTAAAAAAACTGGTTTTTGCGGTAACAGCACCGGCCAAAATATACCACCTTCAGGTTTTACGTCAAACCTTTTTAAAAACCTGAAGGTGATATTTTTTGGCCGGTGCTGTATATATTTCATTTAAAAAAAATCTATAGTAAAATTTACTAATGCCTGAAAAAGACGTAAACATTTTATTATTAATTATGTATCAAGACACTATTCTAAAAGGCACCCTTTTAATAAAAGTAAATTGCTCCTTTTCATTTTATTCAGGCACTCGTGTGTAAAATAAGTTGGCAGCTACAAAAACATTCACCTTTAGTAGCGTCAGGCTCTCTATGGTGCGTAATGTAGGAGCGGTGTGAGGTAATGGAATAAAAACATAAAGAGCATTAGGGGCACGTGAAGGCCGCGACGTAGTCCGAATCGTGGTGACACGAAATGGGCTTTTTGCTTTATGCGTAAGGGCACAGTAAAGTTAGCGATACTTACTCAGATTTACTTAGTTGAATAATATATACGTACCTATTCGAGTTTTTTGAGGAGGATTTCTTTTATATCGTACCCAAGTATTTGTCAAACGACATTTCTAAGGCGTACAATTTTAACGTTACTACTAGAAGGTATTTTCATTTATAAATATAAGCCAACTACGGTCACTGCTTTACCGCAAAGTGAGCGTGACTTCGCTATAGACATGCATAGCGCTATCTCGCTCCCGCACCAGCGTGCGGAGCCGAGCGGTACTCTCATAATCGCCTGAGCTGAGCATTTTCCAAAAAAAAATTCGAAACCTGATTGTCACAGATCCAGATCTTTTTGGATTCTTCCAACACAGAATTACTTGCATATTCAATCCTGATGCTAAAAAAATGTGGCAAAACTTTGTATGGAAATTTTACTCATACTCATACTCATATTATTTATTATATTTCTAATATAACAGGTCAAATACGGATACTATTTATTTATTAACTGTAAATGGGTTAATAAAATAAAATAATTAACTAAACATTTAAAAATTCGTCATAATTATAGAACGTGTGCTTGAGAAGCCAACTTTTTAGTTTCGACTTAAAACTAATCAATGAAGGAGCTGAAGTGACTGTCTCAGGTAGCCTATTGTAAATAGTAGGGCCCATTACGTGTGTTACCTTGTTCGACCGTGCGAGTCTTCTTTGTACCGGAAGCAGTCTGCTTGGGTTCCGTAAAGGGCGACCGGAGTCCGCGCGTGTTTTATATTCAGATTGGTTCATGTGTACGTAGATTGCTATCTGGTATATTAGTAGTGAGGGTAAAGTTAGAATACCTAATTTTAGTTTGCACTATGTCACGCAAACGTGACGTAAAGGAATGAACATTTCGGGACATCTGTTTTTAATGGTAGGATGGAGAATTCTGGCAATTCTGAGTAGAATGAGCTTAGTAAAGTCCAGGGGCCCATTTCTCAAACGGTATTAGACTAATAATATTAGTCCACGAACTGTCAAGTCGTATGGGTTACCATCGCAACACATTAATAATACTAGACTAGTACCGTTCGAGAAATGGGCCCCTGATTTGTCAGAATCAGGTTTTCAATATTTATTGCGGAAAACGCTCAGCTTCGGTAATATTGAGTAACACTAGTAAAATAATTATTGTTGTGCCAGAAAACACCGAATAAACTGATTGTAGGCTTAAAATAAACTAAGCACCCAATTTTACTAATAGTAATTTTAAATTACACTTGTTTTATTTTATTGTTGCTTTTCTATTAATTAAAAAAGTCGGGCGACTATTGAAAAAGCTCCTTTTTAACAGAAGTTTTTAATCAGCGTAAGTTGGATACCGTCCAATTAGTTCTCTGACGAGATATTGCAGGGTTTTTTAATCAATGCTCCTCTCATAAAATCTTGTTGATTTTATCGTCAATAGTATGAACAAACAAAAGTTTAAATTCCGCTGGCTAGTGCTTGTTACTCATTAAATAATCTGTCCAGTTTTCCAGTTAGCCCTTATCTTGGCATTGTAACACCCGTGATACATGGAACATTAAAAAATCTACTAGGTCCACTTTATTACCTAACAAAAGAACTGCTATAAAGATGTCGAGTTACCCTCCTTTATTATAGTAAAATATAATGCGCACAAGTTTCATTGTAAGTTCATTAGTAATAATTAATAAGGCGCCGCGGAAACAATATATGTCGTTCCGTACTGTAAGTTTGGCGCTTATTTCTTAGAT
This sequence comes from Cydia strobilella, assembly GCF_947568885.1. NCBI lineage: Eukaryota > Metazoa > Arthropoda > Insecta > Lepidoptera > Tortricidae > Cydia > Cydia strobilella. Next base: position 20,008,563 of record NC_086041.1, on the reverse strand, counting down.
TAGTATATATTTTTGCATTTTGATGCATTTACTATCTTTTAGTGATAGTGGTCGTATTTAAAAATATTTAATACACTGAATCTTTACATGAAATTGGTATGTATCATATTTGATACATTGCCAAGAATTTCAGAAAAGTACATTTAAAAGGGGTTGGTATTACATTTAATACTTTGCCAAGTTGTCGTCAAAATAGGTTAACATGATATTTTTATATTGTTTTTATTTTGTCAAGTATGTCATACATACTAGTTATCGCATTATTTAGTTATTGCACTTTGTTTTCTTTTAAAGTAATAGATGATATTTAATTGTATATTCGTAGACGCTGTAGCCTTACTGCTACGCCGTAGACCGTAGCACGAAAAATTATATTTATTGCAGAAAATGCCCCGTTAAATAACAAAAAATGTTTTTACTCTTAATTGATTATTTTCCTTTCCTATTTTATTCGACTTTTTGTTGACGTGTTCTTAGGGTTCCGTACCCAAAGGGTAAAAACGGGATCCTATTACTAAGACTTCGCTGTCCGTCTGTCTGTCTGTCACCAGGTTGGTAGGTCTCATGAACCGTGATATCTAGACAGTTGAAATTTTCACAGATGATGTATTTCTGTTGCCGCTATAACAACAAATACTAATTTTAGACCCAGTAGTTTCGGAGATAAAGGGGGGGGATTGTCATTTTTTGCCTATTTTCTTGAATAGTTAGTTTATTCATTAACCATAACGTAATATGATCATTACATTAAAGTACGGAACCCTCGGTGGGCGAGTCCGACTCGCACTTGGCCGGTTTTTTTTTTAAATCTCTACGGGATATAAATTTTCTACCATGTGGTCAGGTACTCGTAGATATAATTTATTTTTACGAGTGTAATTAGTCATCTGATGCTTTAGATTACGTTTTATTACCAATAAATGATGATATTTGATACATTCATTTTGGGTCATGGGAGCCTAGGGTCCGCTTGACAACTAATCCCGAGAATTGGCGTAGGCACTAGTTTTTACGAAAGCGACTGCCATTGACCATTCAACCCAGAGAGTAAACTAGGCCTTATCTCACGATGTTTTCCTTCACCGAAAAGCGAATGGTAAATATCAAATGATATTTCGTACAAAAGTTGCGAAAAACTCATTGGTACGAGTCGGGGTTTGAACATGACTAACAGTATACTAATATGCGAAAGTGTATCTGTTTGTTACCTCTTCACGCTTCATCCGCTAAATCGATTTAGTTGAAATTTGGTATAAAGATAGTTTGAGTCCCGGGGAAGGACATAGGGTACTTTTCATCCTAGAAGTCATCCTTTAAGGGGGTGCAAAGGGGGGGGGGGTGGAAGTTTTTATGGAGAATCGGTAAAAAGCGATTTGGATAAAAAATAAGCTACCTAAATTACTAACTCCACGCAGACAAATTTCGCGGGCAAAAGCTAGTGGTAAATAATGAAGAGTAATTAGCTAATGATTTGTTCAATTATATAATGTCTACCTATCAATTTGTACCTGTCAAGATTGAAATTATGGAGCGATAAATTCCAATACTGTTCCGGGTCCATTAAACGACATGTCCCCCTAGCGTACACCTGAGCCAGTATTGAACGGCCAGTAAAGGCCAGTCTACATGAAACATACTCGTAGAGACGTATGACTATGGAATTATGATAGAATGTACTAGATGTTTCGACACAAAAAATATAGAAAAGTTGTTTATAGGTTAGTATATATATTTGGATGTTTTTATTTTATTAAAATGAATATGCTAAACAAAACGAATTACATCTTAGCGTCTTGTATACTATTTATTTATATAACACTCGTCTCTACCCGCACTTTCGTCCCATACATATTAAGGGTTTCAAATATGTGATGTTAGATATAAGGGTTTTTCAAAAACTATGATGCAATGCTTCATAAATAAATTAATAAATATCATAGGACATTCTTACACAGATTGACTAAGTCCTACTTACAAATACATAGAAAACACCCAAAACTCGAGAACAAATATCTATGCTCATCACATCACACAAATAAATGCCCTTATATACCGGAATTCGAACCCAGGACCACCGGCTTCACAGGCAGGGTCACTAGGCCAGACTAGTCGTCCACCAGTCCGACCAGTTTATGATATATTATTGGCTTACGCGTATGGAAATGTGACCGAAGCACAACTGTTTGTCTTTCCGTCGTAATTCAAGCGTTTAATCGGCCGACGACTGCAGCCTGGGACCATGGCGCCCCTGATGGTTATCATCCCATGGGATAGACGCGGTTGTAATGTCTGATTGGTCGGTGTGAAATTTGCTGATGGATGTGTGTTTCGGAATGATTGATGCTGTGTGAACACTCTGGTGCCTGTAATCTAATTGTATAATGGGAGATGGATAGTAAGTTGATTAACTATAATGTAGTTGATCATCAATTTAAGTAACACGTAGCATAAGTTACAATTCTAGAAATGAGGTAAAACAGTTTTAGAGATATTTGCATTCAAAATATTATTCAACTTTCATCACATCCAACATTTTCATTATATGCAATCGCATCTTGTATTCGTAGGCAACGCCGCAGCAACTGACTCAATTTGATCACGATAACTGCGTTCCAACTGTCGCACGGTAACCGCGGCCCGCTCGCTATCCAAGTCACGGACAACTGTGGTGTCAGTGCTAGCGAGAAACCCGAATATTTTACTGTTTGTGTTCATTATCGTATGTACGTTATCAGCAATTAGTTTTATAACTATAACCTTAGCCTTAATGTTGTTTTCAAGGAATGATCCTCAATACACTAAAACAGGCTGAAATCGAATAAAAATACATGTAGGGGAGGTAGGGGAGCATTGGGCAGTCGGGAGGTTCGGACTAATTTTGTTTACTGTGGTATTCAAGACTAGTTACCGGTATGAAAACTCAGGCTAATCTCATTCGTGATATTGTTTAGTGGTCGATACCACATGGTGTCGACGGTTTCGTGAGTGGTGCAAAACGGAGTATTTTGATGTTATTTCATAGGAAATAACAAATGAAAAAAAAAGCATGTGGGGAGCATTGAGCACTAATTAATTATAGAGGGAGGTTTGGGTATGCAATCGGCAATCGCCTGTCTATCACTTTGTTGGCCAAATTGAAGAAGTTCGTTACTATTAAACATGGCTACTATGAAATTCATGCGTATGAGTAAGATACGTAATAAATTCACGTATCCAGAGCTTGATAACATATCAAGTTGTCCCATTGACAGACATTTAAACCAAATTACCATACCCAAAGATATGGAGCAAACAGGGAAGATCTTAGTACACTTTAGATAAGCCTATCTGGGTAACATCGAATCTTAGATCCATTTATTACTTTAAAAAAATGCTGAGTATTGATTTCTAAATCTTTAGTATCTGTTTTTATTCCCGTAGTTATAGTTTTAAACAGTTAATTGCTTGTCAATTTCATTGCAAGTTTTATAGTTATATTACTTATAATTCAAGTAATTTAATATAAAAAGACGCATTTAACACAGTGCCTAAACCTCCCATTGGGATGCCCAAACCACCCAACCACATGGTTTGGGCACTATTGACTTGGTTTAAAAAATCTTGCAATTTAACGACTGCTTATTACTCGTATATATACACGTATAAGTGTTTTAATAATAATTGAAGCCAAATAAATGTGCTACTAATATATGATATACGAAGTTGATTATGCTAAAATGTAACGTTTTTATCACGACTCAACTAAAAAGTGCTCAATCCTCCCATAACTTACATAATTTTTAAACAGCCTTTTGAAAGTGATAAAGTTAAGTTTCTTAAAATTTTCCTGTAACCAGTAAACTCCAGCTACATTATGTCTTAATTTATCTTGATATATCAGCAATTTGTTTGCTTTTCAGAACATTTTATATTTTTCCACGGCATTGACCTGGCAGAAATTAGGCGGCATTTCACTTGTTATATTATGTTACCGTAAAAACCCGTTTTTAGTAAAAACGCGTTTTCCCTATTAGTTAAAACTAGTTTTCCGTATCGCTTCAGTATAAATGGATTTTTACTACTTGAAACTAGTTTTGACTAATATTAACTTCGGAAAGTTAGCAAAAAATTAGACAACTTATTTTCACTGAAAAATCCCAATTAAAACTAGTTTTCACCAAGGCGTTTCGGAAAACTAGTTTTACCTAGTGAAAACACATTTTTCACTGAAACGTTACGGGAAATTAGTTTAAAACTAGGAAAAACGGTAGTATAATATATATATGTTACTAGGCAGAATAAAATTATTTCCAGGTACATAATTATAAGTATTCACGTCTCTCCATTAAGATAAACTGGAAAAAATTACTTACCTATCTATAAAAACCCTCTAGACCCCATTGCCAGTCTAAAGCCCGTAAAGTTTTTTTAGTTCCCTATTTTGGTTTTGTACAATCAAACTTGATTTTTAATACCATCACTTTTTGATACCATAACAGCCCGATACTGTGCCGTGGGGTTCCTTCTGGGTAATAAGGTTGCACCTTGTTTTATTTTATGTACAACGTTTACCTTAGTATCTTGATATCCTTAACTTTAAATTTTTTCTAATTATTAAAAGATACAGATTTAGTACAGCAAAAATAAAATATCCATTTTGTACTCTACCACAATTTCGCAGAGCCAAAATAAAAGCTCCGCGAAGCGGATTCCACCTTCAAGGATTAACTGATGAGCTTCTAGTTGTAATAATTGTGATCTACCCACACATCATAACGCTCTATCCACCCATACCAACCCTACGTTTACCTACCTCAAATACCTAGTGCCTTTTTTAAATACTCCAATCCTGATTTTGATAATATTCTTGGCTTTTCACTCTTACGCGCTTGTGCCAAAGAACCAAATGTGATCAGGGCGCAAGTACTTACCTACTTCAGTTAATATTCAATTTGGGTATCTTAGTATGTCCGCTGCGAAGTTTCGTTTGAAAAACTGATCGCTTATAGACGATCTCAACCTACATCAAGACCGCGGACAGAGTTCACTAAGAGGTGTTTGTATTGAAATTGATTTATGGAAATTTGCCGAGGACGCGTCTCCTGCCGAGACTTCGCGCAGCGACGGTTAAAACGAACGATATTTTGCAAAGCTTCAAATAATATCTGCCCCGATCGTAATCCACCACCTGCGTCCAGTTGGCCCTTTTATCAACGTTTGTTTTCAAACGTTTATACGGTCAAATTTATATAAACCTATCCGTTATATTCCCATAACATAAATATTATCTTTCTAGAATTTGAGATGACCAAAGTCCAAACCTATTTTGAGAGCGTGGTAGAGGGGAGCGTAGTAGAAGGGTAAATAGTGTAATGTCAGCTCGCTAACGCAGCGTACTACGTAGGAGAACAACACGCGAACGCGAAGCGGCACGGCGCGGAGCGAGATGAATCGATCCTTTGATACCTATAGAAGTGGGCGTGGGCGACCTCGTTGCGAACGCGAACAACGCCTTGGGCCTGCCGCGCCGCGTCAGCGCCGCGCCGCTTTGCTTCGCGTTCGCGAGTGTTCGCCTACGACGCAGCGTAAGATTTATAATTTACATTTAAAAGAAGACAACAATTATAATTAAGTAATATTCTACTTCAGTAGGTACTGGAGTGTGTACGTTTTAAGTTGTGTTCCTATTTTATTCATGATAATTGTGTTTGAGAGATATTTATGACAATCAGATTTTTTAGATAGGTATTTATTTTAGTAAATATTATAAACAACATACTTATATAAAAACTAAATATAGTAAAATACCTCCCCAAAGCTACTCGCTTCTGGAATGGTGCCTAGGACACTGGAGGCGTTGTCCCTTTGCACCGCCAGACTTAATCTTTATATTTATTGTCTTGATGTTTGTGCCATGGCTCACTTGGGAAGCCTGAGGTCTACTCAGCAACCTAATCTAAAAAAACCGGCCAAGTGCGAGTCGGACTCGCGTTCCAAAGGTTCCGTACATTACACAATTTAAAAAATCTATTTTTTATGGAGTGAAATGTCTTTAAAAAACCTTTAGGGGTCGGATCAAAAACTAAGTAATTAAGTCCGACTCGCGCTTGACTGCAATTTCTAATAGGTTTTCCTGTAATCTATAGGTAATGATCTATTTTGTGTATTTTTTTCAAAATTTTATACGCAGTAGTTTCGGAGATAAAGGGGGGGGATGGTCATTTTTTGCCTATTTTCTTGAATAACTTTTAAATTATTTACCCTAAAATTATAAAAAATATATATTTGAGATTCACACAATGAGCTCTTTCATTTGATATACACGGTGTTACTTGAGCCACTGAAAACCTCAGACACCCCAACAGTTTTTATTTATTTTGAACTCATCTAGAGTATTTATTTTTTAATTCGATAAATATTTAAAAAAATATTAGTTGTTTAGTTTTCTCAACAATTCTATTCGACTGGTAATTCTACACAAGATGCTTTAGTGACATCAAACAATTGCTAGTTACCATCGAAAACACTGTTGACAGACCATTTGCATACCTTACTGCAACGAGATAAGGTTTACCAATGGCCAGTTAAGGGTGTTGCTCATTGACAAATAACGTGTCAAATGCTAGTTATTGATATTGTTGCATTACAAACCTGTAGAATGGGCATGTAAAAATAATAAAAGATGATAAAAAAATTACCCCCATTAAAACATAGCGCGATCGATTCTCCTATCGATTCTGAACAAACTGTTTTTAGGTTTTCAGTGGGTCATGAAACACCGTGTATAACACGATATAGTTTGAAAAACTTTATTTTTTAATTTTCTCATTTACCCCCCAAAAGTGGCCCCCATATTTAAAATTCTTTTGTTTATGTTACATGTCCGTCTTTTGGTCACAAACTTACATATGTATACCAAATTTTAACTTAATTGGTCTAGCAGTTTCGGAGAAAATAGGCTGTGACAGACGGACAGACAGACAGACAGACGTACGAGTGATCCTACAAGGGTTCCGTTTTTTCCTTTTGAGGTACGGAACGTTAAAAAATAAACCAAACAGGCATCCTGTTTAAAAAAAGGAAATCGTTTACAATAGGATTTTCGTACCTATTTCAAAATAAATCGGCAAATATTGTCGTTATAGAACACATAAAAATTCGTCTAACACGAAAATCATCGTAAAACAAATAAATTTGGTAAAACTTTAGATAATTACGGGCCGGTTGAAGTTAGCGGACAAAAGGGTCCATTGTTTTATATTTATATCGCCTTCTAAGAATAAAGGGCTGCGTAATTTAGACCTCCCGAGGGACGGAGCAACATGCGGGCGCGTACGTCAGAATTTACCTGCCCAATTTTATACGGATGTACAGTCAGCTGGCGGATAAACATTAAAACGTTTTACCCCCGAAAGAAAGAATTTGTGTGCTTGCCATACACACGAACGAATGGTTCCATTGATATCCAAAGGAAGCGAAACGATTTCGCTACTGGATTCTGAAAAGGATATGTTATTAAAGAATATGATTAAATGCATTACCAAATAAATGTGTTAATACATAACTAAGTTTATAAGATTTGTTACATATCTACATAATCTACATATAAATAAATATTTTAATTATTTTATGTACAGTTCCATATTACACCCTTGTAAGCGCTGTTGTGACTGTTCCGCAAGCCTGATATTTATAGGTTCAAGTAATCGTATATTTTATTTAAACTAAAAATATTAATTGTCTCATCATATAATGGAGCTCACTGTACAAAAACAGAAGCCATTTCGTGGGTACAGGATCTCAGCGATTTACATACACAAGTAAACATATATATGGCTCGTGATACACATGTATTACTCTTTCAGGATTTCTCGCCCAAGGTCCGACCTCTAAAAACCGTTGTATATTGCTTTCAGGTACTTGGTAAGGGAACAGTTTTAATGATGTCATACATCAGATTTGTTGCATATTAATAACGGCAAATATTATGAGTATAGTTAGAATGCTACAGTCGATGTAAAAGTGTCTGTAACTATAGAATAGTGACAAAATTAGTAAATATTTCTGTTCTTGAATGAAATTTAATATGTATTGTAGATTAAAACACTTAATGACCTTACCCTTAAGTCTGTCGGTTTTGGGACCAAGTTTGTATGGACAAAATTCCCGTGGACCTTTAAATATTTTTCGAAATACCACTACTATAAAATGCATTTACAGTACTCACTGAGAATTATTGTACCGGATCGAATCGATCACCCTAATTGTTAGGGGGAATTTGTCAAAGACAATAGAAATGGTATGAACCAGCTACTACATTGAACGGGAAACCTTTAATGTAACAGGGACCGTGTGAATGATGTCTGAGCGTATCAGGTAGGGCTGTGACAATTTATATGTCATCTATAGTTAATTCATCATCATCATCATCATTGGCCACAACATCTTGACAGATGATTGTTGCAGCGACAGTTTATTATGAAGAAGAGGTCTGTGCGCCGTCGGAGATCGGAGGTGCGGCACATCTCTTCCTGTGGCTGTAAAGTCCAATCACAGCACGACACTCTGCCACAAAGATCGCAGGTGAAACGCGAGTCTGTTGGTGGTTCCTGTGAAGCCCGGAGTCTTTTCTGCTTCAAATCATCGAGCCAGACTTCGTCATGCTATTAATTAAGATCTATTTTATTGACTTTTTCTGTTAAATGTTAGTTTTTTTAACAGATATTGTATGTTTCAAAGCAACAGTAAATAAACTAAAATGTGTTGATTGGAAAACACTTTGTTAATGTTTATATATGTAAGCCAAATACTCTTTACAGTACATATTATGGTGCTACTTTTTCGCACTAGTGCGTAAAGAGCACTTTTCGTGCATATCTCGAAAGTTTAAAGTTGTACGATACACGTGCGAATAGGTAATTCGCAACTCGTGTTGATTTAAGACACTCCCTGCGGTCGTGTTTTAATTGATCGGCACTCGTTTCGAATTTCCTCTTTTCCGCACTTGTATCGTAAATAAGTATTGCAATGCTACATGCTGTTTAAGATAAGTAAGACCTTAATTATATAATAAGTAAGATTGGGAAACCTAGTTTTGATGGATTGAGTTACATAATATTATACCTATTACATGCGTGCTAAGACAAAATAAATAATATTCAAAACGTCTTTCCAATGCGAGGGATTGAATGATTAGTATATTCTCAATTGTATAATACGAAAATGATTCGATTTGCTACTATAGCTACTATAATATAATATACTAGCGACCTGTCGTTGAATCCTATCGAAGACACGGTAAAGTTTGGAACGGTTAGGTACGCATTAGAAATTTACAGTTGAATAATCTCATTTTGTGTTCAACCCTACATTATTGAGCTCACAAAGCGCATGCACTGGGCAGTTATCATCGAGCACGAGCACAATTGTCCGGTACGTGTCATATAACACGCAGCGCTGCGACGTAATGCCCATACACTAGTAGTGCATAGATAACATTAAATGTGTTCTGACGATGAGCTCAAACATGAAAAGAAAAGTAAATGTCATAGGAATCATAAAGCCAAATAAAGAATAAATAAACACAGCATTCAAAGATTCTTTTATATTAAATAGTACTGTGAATCAAATCCGGTCAAACCATAAATGAGCTGTACAAAATGGACATTTTAATTATTAATTTATATTAAGCTTCATTGTTATGTTATTTATTTTTATTATTAAATTTAAGACTGATTTGATTTGTACGCTTGCATGCAGGCAAGATACACATTACATCTATATTCATATTTATTTATTGCACCCATGGTAGGTACACAGGTGTTACATATATAATAGTTTGTTTCACATGGGCCCTGGTATAGGGCACGGCAATTATCATAAAATCTAAAGATTGATTTATGTATGTACAATATATTTGACACTGTCTTGTTTAACTTTTAATGATTTCATAGTTGCATTATATAATTATTTATAAATATGTAACATCCCATTACTGTATCTAAGCAAATAAACATTTCTGGTTTCTAAAAATCGGACTTCAGAATGTCGGAATAGATAGTTTGAAAATTACCTTATGGGCTACACCACAGGGCGACACATTCCAATGTATTTGCAATGACCCATACTTATTATCGAGTGTCTAGTCGATCGATATCGTGACAATTTTCGTATCTCCATTTTTAGTTTTTCCCTCAATGTCCTATTGAGTTGCTTATACTGTAAAATTATCTCATACCTATTTAATTGTAGCTGAAATGTACTTGAGTAATCATATATATAGGTAAATTTAATTTATGAAATTACTATCAAGTGCCCCAAAATTGAAATGCGTCCGTCCCGCCCATCACTAGTCCGGTCTTGAATAATTTACGGTCCGCGGGCCGCAAGTAATTTGAACAAATTATAACGGCTGCCGGGCAATTACTCGCGAGGCAGAGCGTCAGAGGAAAAATCGTCCCCTTGCATGGCACGTTTTTAATCAGGGCTGACTGTGATTCCTTGCGAGGATTAATTGCGTCCGTGTATCGGAGGGCACTTTTATTGGCATGAATGATGTCGCAAAAACATGGACGCTCTGATTGTAATGATGTCATCCAAACGACAACTTGCTTGCCGTATAAAGATTATAATATTCCTGATCTTATAAATAGTATTTTCTTCACAAAAGATGTAATCAAATAACGAGTGTAGATGTGTCCAAAATTGTCGAAAAAGTATATTAAATACGTGATCTTCGAACATTAGGACTTTATTACACCAAACCCAACCGAACCGAACCCAATCGAAGACAATATTGTTAGGACTTTGTTTAAAATAATTAGCGATCGACAGCCTAATAAATAACTACTTAAGTACATTAATTGTATAAAACAACATTTTGACCACTTATAAAATAAAAATCCCTGTAACAAACCCTGGCCTCTTGGCAAGGTGCCCATCACGCAGGCAGCATCATACCCGCGCTGTTTCGCGATAGCAAGCCTTGGCGCGAGAAAGCTGCCCGCGCGAGGGTTCCCCGTTGCCTCCCTCAACAGCTTTTCGAGCTCCTTGTGGAGCCCGCATAATTTAGTTTTATAGTTATTATCTTTTCAATACGTCCTTGTTATAAAGGTTATTTGGATATGATTCAAAGCCTAATAAAAAACAAAATTCTTAACAAGAAGTTACTATTATTAGTAGTAGTAGTAAATCACTTTATTGTACAAAAAATGGTTAACATGAAATTCATATAAATTTAGGTTCAAAGGCGAACTTATGTCTATAAGGGATCTCTTCCAGCTAACCTTAGAGTTAATGAGTGGAAAATTCGAATTCTTCTTAATGTATATTACTTTTCGAACCCCTAACCAAACTCCGTAAATCTAACATACTCGTTATTGGACTACTATATTTAGATAAAGATATTTCTGAAACTCATATCTAACTCAGTCGAAAAACTACGACATACTACCATAAAATGCATACTAAAGGTCATATTTTCAAAATAATTTAAAAACTGGATATGAGATTCGGACAGTTAGCAGGAAATTCATTTAGGTTTGATATTTGAATAATTTCGGTCCGGCTCATTCTGCAGCTACAAAGCTGCGGAAATGAACCTGGGTACACCCTAATTAGGTATATTCAGCGACAATATACATGAACTCGGAGTTGATAAATATCGTGTTGGTATTAAAGTACCTATCCACTTTTGAGCTAGTATCTACCAATCCTGAAAGTCATAATGACTGTTTACGATTTCTGCGCTATAAATTTGTAACGAATTGATATTAGCTGTCAGTAATGTAAAGGGATACGACCTAGCAGGGAGGATGTGGAAGATTAAACACACTTCGTTGATCTTCTTTATATTCTTTTCATATATTTTACTTAGCTACGTTACAATAATACTCGGCTAGCCTTGATGGATGCCTCTTCTGGAATGCCGATCTGCACACCCATTCCATCTGACAGCGAAATCAGATTCTAAATTCAAATGTGTGCCTGTTGCCAGTCACTGATCAAAAGGCTGTAACTGTAAAGGTTGCACACCTTTATAGTACCAAGTCGCAACCTCCAGTATTAATATGCTAGAGGTAATAAAATAATAAAAAGTAGTAAAATAATAATAAAAGGTAATAAAGGCTTTAATAGATTTTACTAGAAACTAAAAAAAAACCGACCAAGTGCGAGTCGGACTCGCGCACGAAGGGTTCCGTACCATTACGCAAAAACGGCAAAAAATCACGTTTATTGCATGGGAGCCCCACTTAAATATTTATTTTATTCTGTTTTTAGTATTTGTTGTTATAGCGGCAACAGAAATACATCATCTGTGAAAATTCCAACTGTCTAGCTATCACAGTTCATGAGATACAGCCTGGTGACAGACGGACAGACAGACAGACAGACAGCGAAGTCTTAGTAATAGGGTCCCGTTTTTACCCTCAGGGGTACGGAACCCTAAAAAAGAAAAGACACTTAGCATTAGTAAACAATTTGTATGTGTATTTTACATCGTCAATTTTAACAGAAAAGAAAACATTACGTTTTTAGGACAATGAGAATTTCGAAACCATTGAATATTTAGGTTTTTATTCCGACATCCACCCGGTGCTGCGCCCTAGTAAAAATTTTCTATATAATTTAACTCTAATCCAAATCAAAGCAGGTGGTTGACAGAATTACTTCAAATTATTCCCGTTGGGTTTCCTTGTTACAAATTTAATCGCTGATTAATTGCGGTAGACCGATGATCTCCAGGCAGCCGATTGAAAAATCAATCAGTGTCACCCCGTTGATTATCTGCAACAAACATTGTTATTTTTTTTTACTGGGTAGAATAGTAAAATATTATGCTGATTCTAATTGAAATATGAGTCGGACAGGATGCTCTCGATAGAGTGAAAAATGTTCCTGTGCTACGCCGTAGCTTACATATTCGGCCTGGTTGCCATTAATTTTCTATCATTGACTTAGGGCCAGTTGCACCAACCACAATTAACAGACTGATTGACGTCAAGCAGCAGAGAACTATGAAACTTTCCATACAAAAAAATTTAGCGAACGGTAAAACGGTGACAGACGGTTTGGTGCAACCGACCCATAGACCGTCAATTTCCACATTTCCGATCACTAAAGTAAAAACAACGTTTTATTACATTATCTTATACATAATATATCGAAGAGACACTACCAATACGTACACACTCGCAGCTAGAGACAGCGACGCGTCCACAGCACTCGTTTGTAATCGATCGGCAGTCATCAATCACCCATGTCGTCGCATACTGTTTCCTGTGACATAGTAAATAGAGTATTAACAGGGTGACTTACCCTTCGAAGCCATACTTCTGTAGCACATTTTACGAGTGCAGGAAAAACCAGTAAGATATGCCATGTACCTACTTTGGAAATTGAAAACAGTGCATTAAATATATGGTTGTATCCTTTGTGATAATACAGAACGAAGTGATTCAGACGTTGTAATTGAATTATATATATTAGAAGATGGTCTTATACATATTGATAATGTAGTAAAAACTAACCGAAATGACTAAAAAAAATAATACTCTTACAGCCACAACACACAAATATATTTGCAGAACTATAAAACTTAGCATAAACTGAAGCGAAAAGATCATTACAGGTGAATGTAACATGCTTTCTGATATAAAATTCTACTGCGGCACTACAGGCGACGGCTTTTGTGCGTTTTATTAGCGAATGTCCAACGTGATGAACGCATTATTTGTCTGTGTGAGAGGTCATTAAAGCCGCCGAAACTGCCCAACTGTTACTACGTTAACTAATGACAGTAGACATAAATCAATCATTTAAATACCTTATTTGCATTGACTGTGAATTCTAACAAAGTAGTTTCATTTAATGGATTTAAAAAGGACCAAAAAAATTCACTTTTCATATGGGACAATCTCCATTGTCACAAATATCGAAGGTAAGTTTAAGGTAGTTGGCGGTTAAATTTATAGTGAGTCATAATTTTTAAAGTTTTAATAATGTTATTTTGTCTCAAAACTGGCATTTTTAAAACCATTAAGCAACCAGCCTCCTGTTGTACTTAGTTAAATAAATAATTATCTATTTTTTTCTTCTTCTGCTATTGTAAACAATTGTGAAAATAAATTACGAATTTTATTCGGGAAAATTATTGAACCATTGTAAAAAAAAATTGATAAACATATTTTATCACGAACACCAGTTTGCCGAAATAAGGGTCGCCCTGTGAAAACATTTTCTACGATGACATTGTCAGTTTATTTTTTCACTCAACACGTTGGATAAATTGCTCTTTTTGACAAGTCACGGCGTATGATGACACGTTCAAGGCCCGATTTTACCTGTGACGGGGTATTATTAAAATCATCTCGTAAAGCTATACGTAACGTGTCATTTATTTTAAAAAATGCAACCTTGCTAACTTTTCTTCATGCCTCTATGAAGGATGGTTAGGTTAAGGTAACTTATCTTAATATACCTATCTAGAAAGCCTATCATTCTAAGAAATAAATGAATGAAAAACTAATAATAGTACATTGTGCAACCCTTACCCCCCTTGTAAGTGAGATATTGGAAACGAGGGTAATAATTCCCGATAGCCGCAGGCTAAAAGGAATTAAAGACCCGAGTTTGCAATATTCTTACCCCGGAGTTACACACAATGTTTTTCATCACACCTGCGAAGAAAAATTCACACGACTATCGAGCACATTGGAAATAAATCTACGGAATTCGAATAAATATTGTTGCTGAGCGACGAGAAACTCGGGATAAGGAAAAGGTTACAAAATAAAACTACAACGTTGAATTATAATTACTTATTTTATTCTTAGAGTAACATAAGTATCCTCATGAAATACAACTATGGAACGGATTATATCGCGTATATTGAATTTATAATACATCCCGACGTTTCGTTGTAAAGGGTTCGAAACGGCGGGATATATTATAAATTCAATATACGCGATATAATACGTTTTAATAATTTTATTTCATAAAACATATACCTTAATATAATTATAACCCTCTTTTTTAGTCGGATAAAAATAAAGGTTTCAAAAATTATTCTTTATATCCCTTCGCTTGCTCACTAATAGGGGACGTACTTCAAAGCGCCTGGTTGCCTAGCGACAGTACCACCAATGCGATGGCGTATCGGGCTTATTACGTGGCTGTTTATTTAAATGTCTACCTCTACTTAATTCATATTATTAGTTTGTTTAAGCAGTATCTCATAATACCTGCTTAACATCAACATCATTAAGGAATCAGTTTATGATTATAAGAATAATTAGTCGTGCCTAAAGCTTTATCACAGTTATCTTCTATGCTATGGCAGTCGTTGGCGCCAGAGATGGGCATTAATCGATTAAGTTTTTATTCGACTAAATCGATTAAAAAAGTTAATCGACAAATTTTAATCGCGATTAATTTAGTTCACCTAACTTGCGCATAATTAATGACATAATGACATTAATTATGTGTACAAAACGCGGGAGTTTAAAGTGTTAGACCTAACTTACGATTGAAATTGAATTAATCTGAATATTAATCGACTAAATTTTCGATTAAATCTCGATTGAAACTTAACAGGGGGTCATTTATGTACGTAAAGAAAAAAAGATTGCGTGCATTGGCATCCAAGCACTGTCCAAAATTTATTAAATGACATTCTTGACGACTTTTATGACAAAATGCACGGCCGCCATCTTGGATTCCAAAACAGTCGTCATTTTCTAAACCGGCACTGCCAAAAAACTATAATACGACATCCATGACGACTTTCATGACAAAGTGCATGGCCGCCATTTTGAGTTCCAAAATGGTCATCATTTTCGAAACCGGCACTCCCTAAAATCTATAAAACTACATTCTCGACGACTTTTATGACAATGCTCACGGCCGCCATCTTGGATTCCAAAACAGTCATCATTTTAGAAATCCGCAGTCCCAAAAAAACCTATAAAACAACAAAGATCATATTTGTTCCTAAAATTAATCAAGGTAAAATTAGCCGAATCGATAGCAAAATTAGTCGACGATTAATTTAATCGCGACTTATGTTAATCGAAACTCGTTGACTAAAACTAATTAATCGTCACTTTTAATTGTCGCTCGCGATTAAATCGGTTAATTTTAATCGTTAATCGTTAGTCGATTACGTTATGCCCAAATTTGGTTGGCTAATTATTTATATTTAACGTTAATGAAAACGGGTTACTTACCGAATTTATTTTTGAACCTACCAAAAACTAGTATTGCTAAATTTAGCTACAATACATAGAAATAAGTGGCAGTAACCATTGATTAGGCGGTGGATGTATTTAAAAATAATTTTATTATCATTAATACACATTTCCGACACAAATAAATGTCTCCTAAACGGAAACAAGTATCAAGTCTGAAAAACATCCCTGTCACGTGTATAAATACGAAGTTGATTTGTCTATTTGTAAACATATATAAGTAAACATTTGGTTCACTGTTATTTATTAATCGATTTTTTGTCATAATTGATTCCTTCGTGATAAGTACGATAGTAAGATTAGCGAGTAAATGTTATAATATTTGTAGATTCTTACTTTTTTAAAATAAAGTAATCAAAGTCTAGAATTGTAATATACCCATGTAAAATTGAGTCCTGCCTATAAAACATGTATGTACGTATACTGTATGTAATCGTATTGTAGAGAAACATTACATGTACCTAAAAATACTTAATATATTATTCACATTTAACAGTAACACAATCCCGCCGGCAACACGAGTTAATTATGGTGTAGCGTGGGTAATATGGAGAGGTCTATTTAAACGATCGCGTCTGGCGATGGTTAGTAAAAATTGAATATGGAACGAGCGTCGACAATTTTGATGAAAAATACCACGTTGGTATGGAGTTATTTTATACTTTTTGTTGTTGGCGAGTTTTGCTTCAGTGGCAATTCAAAAAGAATGTTAATGTCGCGTCTGTCTGAAATAAAATTTACTGATATGATGATATATTTTTTATTAAGACAAATAGGTCGTATAATTGTAGGACATAATCCTCTATTTTTCCTACGTGTTAACATATTTTTAAAGTGACGCCACTTAAGATCGCATATCATTTTTAGCATACTTTTACTAACAAATCGAATTATATGCTTGTTGTTAGATTTTTTTATATCCAGCTTTCCTTGTATACCGCTTTATATTTGGTCCTTAAGAGGATAGGGGACGATCGATTGTCCATACAAACGTAGTCCTAATTTTCCTCCCTGGATATTGACATTATGGAAAATATTTTTACACAATGTTATGTATTTTAGTCATAGGTATGCCCAACCGCTTGTTTTTTTTTAATACTGAAAGCTGTTAAATCTAACAGTCGGGCATAGCTATGATTAGAATACATCAAATTGTGTAAAAATATTTTCAATAATGGTTATATTCAGAGAGGAAAATGGGGAATACGTTTGTATGGAAAACCGGTTTCGAGGCGGTCGTCCCCGTTCGTCTTAAGCACTTAGTTCTATAGGTACTTATATCGTTATCTACAATAAAAAAATGTCCCACTTGTAAGTTAGTATTATAATTATGTATTCCTATTCAACATTTTTGTCTGAATAGGTACTCAGAATTACTAGTAAATATGTTTAAATTAAAACGAATCCCGTGTGAATTCCCGCCCTGGAGGGAAAGTGCCTTAAAATCTTAAGTTAGCTCATTTTGCTCAAAGGAAACATTATATTATTATTAAAAAGAAAAAAACTGCATTCAAAGATTTTTTTATATTCGCTTGTTTCACCCGGGAATCGAACCGACTAAAAATAATATTTATAAACCCTATTTTTTTCTACTATTCGATACAGCTAATGTTAATGAGAACATTTCTCCAAGAAACATTAGGCCTTACACTCGTCTGTCATACAAATTATCCATAAAATCGAATATTTAGTAATCAAGAATATTTTAAGACAAGAAGAATTGAAAAAAAAAATGAAAAATCTTTGAATGCAGGTTTGTTTATTTAAATAATAAAAGAATGTTTCCTTTAAGCAAAATGAGCTAACTTAAGGTTTTGAGGTACTTTTCCTCCAGGGCTCATTCATTCTTTCCACACTGTATAATGTTGCGTGCGTGCACAACATAGTATAACACAGGGACAACATGATAGTAGGTATTGATAATGTTTTATTATGTTGTCCCTGTCACACAAAGTTATATAATGTTATGTAACAGCCAGTGTGGGACCACCATTAGGCAGGTGCAGCATCAAGAAACCGCATCAATGTGATAAACTACCTTAAAATAACAAACATTTGTGACATATAAAGTGGCGACCGTTTAGTACGATACCTGCACGGCGTTGTTTTCATTAAATCTTGCGTAAACAAAATAAATGTTGCAGCCATGGAGCATGGTAATTTTAATAGTATTATATATGTACAATCCTCACATAATAAATAGTTTTAGAAGAATTCGACGGAATTTCCTACTTGTTTTGTAGTTCCGGAAATGGAGTCAAAGTTGGCCGGTTATATACATTGATTATTTTGTATACAAATTCAGTAATGACAATCAAGAATCCAATTCAGAATATATAGGTTATGACTTTCCACCCTAACAAAAATTATACAGGGATGAACGCATTTATTCCCACATCAAACCAAGCAGACTAATACCAGTCCCCAATTATAGCATGTTCTCACCCCTTCCCAATAGTTTCTACATAATCAATTTAATGTGCCCTCTCAGCGTGTATTTTAAATAAATAGAGGGCTTTTGCTAAATCCCCAATAAGTAAATCCAATAATGTCACCCGTTGACCACGAACGCTGTAAAGAGTTCGAAACGTCGGGATGAATTATAAATTCAATATACGCGATATAATCCGTTTTCATAGTTTTATTTCATGAATATTGGATTCGATTTGAAGTAGGAAATATTATTTCCTACTTCAAATCGAATCTTGACCACCCTGGTATGTGAGGAATAGGTAGTAGGTATTTAATTACTAAACTATTTTTAAATGTTTACCAGTGCAATGACCCTTATTTGGTTACCCTTTTGTAAGAAGTAGTTTCATGTACTTAACAAAAGTCACGTGGGTAATGTGTACCTATTCAAAAGTATATAATTATATAATTTATAGACTAGATACCTACCTATAAGGTTCAATTACTGGATTACAGCACCTAGAGTAATTCCAAAATTAGTAATTAAACTTTTTTTTGCGTTCCTCTAAATTTGTCCAAATGTCTTTAAAAACACGTAGGGGTCGGATCAAAAACTAAGTAATTAAGTCCGACTCACGCTTAACTGCACATTTCTAATAGGTTTTCCGGTAATCTATAGGTAAAGATCTGTTTTGTGTAATTTTTTCAAAAATTTTGACCCAGTAGTTTCGAAGATAAAGGGGGGGAATGGTCAATTTTTGCCTATTTTCTTGAATAACTTGTAAACTATTTATCTTAAAATTATAAAAAATATATATTTGAAATTCTCACAATGAGCTCTTTTATTTGATATGTAACACGATATAGTTTGACAAACTTAATTTTTTTAATTTTCTCATTTATCCCCCAAAAGTGGCCCCCGTGTTTAAAATTAATTTGTTTAGGTACGTTACATGTCCATCTTTGGGTCACAAATTTACATATGTGTACCAAATTTCAAGTTAATTGGTCCAGTAGTTTCGGAGAAAATAGGCTGTGACAGACGGACAGACAGACAGACAGACAGACGCACGAGTGATCCTATAAGGGTTCCGTTTTTTCCTTTTGAAGTACGGAACGCTAAAATACATCGTAAAAGTGGTGTAATGTTTTGGAACCCTTGGAACGCGAGTCCGACTCGCACTTGGCCGGTTTTTTTGGGTTATTTCAACCCAGAATCACGAAGACAAATAAAAAAGTGTTCCCTATTTTTCACACTAAGTTTAGGTGTCAGATATCTGACGATCTATATACCTAAACGTTACCAGGCCAATCATCGAGGTTTCAACGATATCCTAGTCAGATCACGAAATAGCAGCGTTTCATGATATGCCTCAGAAAATAATGATCTGGCGGATTTTACCATCGGCTGCCGAGATCCTTACACAAAATGTGTGTGAATATGCGTTACAAAAATGCCAATTTTTTCAGAAACTTTTTTTGTGAAACCTTGTGATTCTGAATATAAATTACCCAAAGGTTGTTTTTCGACAAAGTTATACATTATTTTCTGAAAATGCCCTTAAACTCACGATGCCTAGTCAAAATAGGTATGTGTTTTCTCTGTCTTTATTAGCATGTTTTTCACCATATTATCGCTGCGTTTAAAAATCGCAAACATGCACAGTCCCTTGCCAAGTACTCATTACAAAATAATGGCAGCAACTCACCGTGCACCGATCTGCGCTATACATTATTCATTGCCCCATCGGCGCGCGCCGACCGCTGAGACCCCCAACACCTGTCGCTCCCGCGAGCAGTGTACAGCGTGCCCTGGAGATTCTCATTTGGCTGAGTGCATGCAATATTGACTTGATGCATTAGTTGTTTTGCTTTGTGATGCTTACTTTAAAGTTCATTGGTCTAACTGTTAGATAGGTATACCTACAGTATTTAGACTAGAAAGCGACGGATCAACGCTTTAATTAGCTATCAGATACTGATGTGCAAACGGAAAGTTTCCGAAACTGGGGAAATTATCCAAAAGAAGTTTTGAAATTACTTAAAAACATTATTGTCTGGAGAACAAAACTGCGTATTTCGAAAATAAGAATTTACTTTATTTCTTGCGAAAGTTTCATATCTCTAGTAGAGAATCAAATTAGCATTAGCGGCCCTGCAACGTTACGCTGGTCCGCATTTGTACTCGGGTGCAGGAGGTTGTGGTTACTGTTATAATGGTGATGAAGGAAAGACGAACTGACTTTCTTATATAATTTATTCTTATAATATATTTGTGGAGCTCAGTCTCAACACTTGTACAGCGACGCCATCTTGGGTAGAAGAGAGAGTTGCCATAGATAACACTAAATGTCAAACTAAACTAGTGATGTTATTACCAACCTAACATCCCTTTCCTTAAGTTTATATTATAATTACATTGATGACCAGTCTCTTATTTAACTCATCTTTACAACATGTTATGTTAAAGTCTTTCAGTTACCTAAGTATTAACAATTAAATAATCTTCACATTTAAACATGACAGTCTGTTCCTTTAACTGGTCTCTATGGTCATTACTAAAATCAATGTATTTATGTTTATAGTTAACAATAAAATATTCTACAAATTATGATACAGTCTTTTCATTAACTGGTCTTTACAGTTACACAATTTAGTTTACATTTTATGAAATAGCTTAATTGCAAAACTACATTTACATTCAGTTGACTTAATTAAATTATATTATATCTAAATTTCCGTTATATAACGCTTTGGAGGTTTAACAATACGTCCTGATCTCGTCACTCTGTGATCAGTTATTACTGGTGCTGGAGTACCCGTCTCCTGTCTTGCCTCTGCCACTTCCATACTTCTTTCCCTTCGTGGTGAGCAAGATCGCATGGGAGACGATTGTGTCAAGTCACTATTCAAGATACTATAGTTATGAATAAGATGAATCCTATTTCTTACATAAGTTACATCATTACTAGTTTTTATCACATATGACCTATTATTACTTAACTTTTTAATAATTACAGCCTTTTCCCAAGTACTGTGTGGATTTTTCTTATAATAAACCTGGTCTCCTGGATACAAAATGGACATTGATTTAGCATTCCTATTATAATATCTAGACATATCTTCATTATTTTTAACAGCTGATTGTTTGTATTCCTTAAATGTCACAGCTTTAGGTCTGAGTTTGTTAAAGTTTACTGGTATCTTACTTCTTAATTTTCTAGACATTAATAACTCAGCCGGTGATAACATATGATTTTTAGCTGTATTTCTATACTGTAATAATGCTAAGTAAGGATCTGATCCATCTTCCTTACATTTTTTGAACATATTTTTTAAAACTTTCACAGCACTTTCAATTTGGCCATTAGAGTTTGAATGATAAGGAGCTGTTACTATATGTTCTATGTCCCATTCATATAGAAATGATTTAAATTCTGATGACTGAAAGGGAGGACCACCATCTGACACTAATGTCATAGGTATCCCATGTCTGGCAAATATTGACTTTAAATTTATTATGACATTTTGAGCCGTACTATTATTTTTTAACAATGCTGTCTCTATGTACTTTGAGTAATAATCAGTTACTACAATGTAGGTTAAGTTATCAAAGTGCATTAGATCAATGCCAACTCTTTGCCAAGGATATTTGCTAATTTCATAGTTTTTTAAGGGTTCCTTTTGATTACATGGCTTGAACTTGGCACAGGTGTCACATTGTTCCACTACATTTTTTATATCAGCAGACATGTTAGACCAATATAATGAATCTCTAGCTAATCTTAGACACTTATTTATCCCTTGATGACCTTCATGCAATTTATTTAATATTTCTTTTTGCATGGACTTTGGAACAATTAAATTTGACCCTTTGAACAATAAATCTCCTATGACATGAATTTCACCCTGCATGTTCCAATATGGCTTCACTAATAAATTGATTTTATCTTTACTACTTGGCCAACCTTCAAAATAATATTTTTTTAATAATTGAAGGGTTTCGTCATCAATGGTTGCCTGTTTTAATTTATTTTTGTACTCTTGACTGATCGCTAAATTTGACTCGACTAAATTGACATGGTAAGACATATCAGATTCATTTTCTGGAATAAAATGGTCTTTCATAGCTGCTCTAGACAAAGTATCAGATATATACATTTCTTTGCCAGGTATGTGAATAACTTCTAAATCATACTTCTGTAAAGTTAGCATCATACGCTGCAGTCTTGCTGGTACCTCATGCAAAGGCTTTTTAAACAGATAAACCAATGGTTTATGATCCGTGTGCACAATGACTTTACGTCCATAGACATATTGATTGAATTTACAACATCCGAACTGAATTGCAAATAGCTCTTTTTCAATTTGTGCAAAATTTTCTTGTGACTTAGTTAGTGTTTTTGAACTGTATGCAATTGGCTTATTATTCTGTAAAATTACAGCACCTATCGCTGACTTTGACGAGTCTACTGATAGAATCAGTGGCAAATTTACATCATAGTGTGCTAAAACTGGCGTGTTACATATTATTTCCTTTAATTCACAATATTCTTTTTCATAGTTACTGTCCCACTGCCAGGGCACGTCTTTTTTTAACAAAGTTCTCATGAGAGTGGTCTTTGCTGACAAATTATCAATGAAACATCCTACAAAATTTACCATCCCGAGAAATCTTTGTAATTCTTTAAGATTACTGGGACTTTGCATCTCTTTGATCGCCTTGACTCTTTCTTGACTGACTTTGACACCATCTCGGTTAAAAATATATCCTAAAAATTCTACCTCCGACACTCCAAATTTGCATTTCGACTTATTTAATTTTAAATTGACTTGTCTAGCCCTATCTAGCACTTTTTTAAGTCGTTGATTATGAATCTCTGGGGTCTCACCATAAACTAAAAAATCATCTACAAAAATGAGAACGCCCTCTATGTCACCAAATAACTCATTAATGACTCTATAAAAAATCTCTGTTGATGCATTTATGCCAAAAGGTAATCTAAGATATTTATATCTACCAAAGGGAGTTTGGAATGTGCAAAGTTCAGAACTCTCCTCATCAAGTTTCAAAGACCAAAAACCTGAGAACGCATCCAGATGTGAAAAACAAGTAGCACCTTTCAATTGCGACCTAATCTCATCAATATTTTTTAATGGATAATGTTCTCTCATAATATTTTTATTCAAATTTCTAGGATCTAGACATATTCTAAGCTGACCTGTTGACTTGACGGTGACTACTACAGAGTTGACCCATGCCGTTGGCTTGGTGACTTTTTCAATGACTTTCATGCTCTCCATGCGATCCAGCTCATCCCGTAGGTCCTTCAGTAGCGCAAATGGTACCTTCCTCGGAGGATCAATGCATGGCACAGCATCAGACTTCAGTTTCAGATGGCAGACAGGAGGTAGACACCCCAGACCCTGAAAAACATCATTATATTGTGTAAGAATTTGACAATTATTTTTTTCTATTACTTCCTCAGTTAGCTGATAAACACGTTTGACTATACCAATTCGATCACATGTATCTAGACCTAAAATGGTTTCACCATTTACAGTTGTCACTGCAAAGGTTATTTTCTCTACTCTGTTATTGAAATGACATTCCAATTCTGTTTCCCCTATTATTGGAAGTTCACACCTATATGCCTTAGCAGTAAGAGTGGTTTCAACTATATTGTTGAGCCCTAAAGTTTTGTAAGTTTGTAACGACATCAAATCAAGCTCGGCCCCAGTGTCTAAAAGGCAATTTATATCTCGACCATTGACATTGACATTTAAGTACCAAGACTTTTTATTTCTGTTTTTGTTCTGTACTTGCCCCACAAATAACCTCTCAGCGCAGTAAGCATTATCATCATCGAGGTTTTCTAGCTCTAATTGTCTTACATTTTTATTTTTAAAACAGAATTTTGCAAAGTGACCATAAGAGTTACATGACCTGCATTGTACGTTGACTGCTGGACACTTGAAGCGATGCACCTGCCCACAGCGCGTGCATGTAGACTGCTGACCTCTCTGCCATGGCCTCGACGGAGCTGACTGGGTGTAGTGTGGTCGACCCGATGACTGATATTCTGATGTTGACTGATTTCTTGACGTTGACTGATTTCTTGATGCTGACTGACTTCTTGACGGTGACTGACTTGACGTTGAATATCTTGACTTTGATCTGTGATGACTGTTACTGCGGTTGTTGCTTCTGCCCCTCAGTTGCAACACATTCTGTGTGCCGGTGCTCTCCTGTACTATTCTGTCCGAATCTTGTTGAGCCGCAATGACAGCTTTTGCAAGCTCACGCATCCTAGCATATGACAAATTGGGCTCTTGTAACAACCTTTGTCGAACATGTGACAGCTCAGAACTCATGTTTGCAATAAAAATATCCCTGATAAGAGACTCTCTCAGCTCTTTAAATTCACAATCTTTGCTCTTGTTCTCTAAATCAGTTAGGAAATCATCGATGTTTTCAGATTTACTCTGCTTCCGTGTGAAAAACATATAACGTGTCATGGTAAGATTTTTTTGAGGTTCAAAATGAGTGTCAAATTTCTTTTTGATTTCCTTTAATTGGCATTTGTCGAAGTCTACGTTGAAAGAATTAAAGATTTCCAAACCTTTAACGCCCATGGAGTGCAGCATGATTGCAATTTTTCTTTTGTCGTCCGCCTTGTCAAGTCCCGATGCCAATAAATATATGTCAAATCGCTGCCACCACCTCTTCCATTCTTCCGCATTATTATTTGTGGTGTCCGACGAGATCATGAGCTTCGGTAAAGATGTACCAAGTCCATGCGACTTGATTCCGACATCTTCACTTCCCTCCGCCATTTCCGTTGTTGGAGGTGCAAGTTCGGCGCGTGTGACTTTTTCTTGTTTCCGTTTGACTTCTGTCTGATCTTCTGAGTCACTCATCACGACACTTCTGACACCATGTTATAATGGTGATGAAGGAAAGACGAACTGACTTTCTTATATAATTTATTCTTATAATATATTTGTGGAGCTCAGTCTCAACACTTGTACAGCGACGCCATCTTGGGTAGAAGAGAGAGTTGCCATAGATAACACTAAATGTCAAACTAAACTAGTGATGTTATTACCAACCTAACAGTTACTAAATTTCTTATGGCAAATATTTTTCAGAGATTAGATTTGTCTAAATATAATTACAAGATATCTGTCCCAGCTGATTTCAGCCTAGACGACTGCTTCAACCCTGATGTTGGTGGCGATCAATGGCGTTCATTGCCTCGCGTTTGGATAACCTAGCCGAGCTTATTAGAATACCCGCACGCACAACAACTGTTACTACAGGACACTATTAGGCATAATGATAGCAGTGGTTCCTTATTCAATTATTCAAAATGATCATAAAAGAAAATGTTGATGTCGCAGTGACTCATAATAGCACAATCGGATTAGGACTAACCTCGAAATCTCTTCCAAAGTTATGAAATTTGGTACGTATGTTAATTAAAGGTCTCTTTTTCATGTCCACACTATTTGACATTTGGGGACCTCGAGGAATCGCAGCCATCTTGGAAAATGTGTACCATCGTGGAGAAGTTTGCGTTTTACTCTAAATCTACGTTATCTGTGAAAATATGGTGTAAGGCAACATTAAAGCTTATTTAATTCTACACAAATAAGGCCTAGATATCTTTGCGGAAAAAATACATCTTGGTATAGAAAATAATAGCTGAATCCAGATTTAGCGCTTATACACTTTCAGGGGATATTCTCTTAATAGGAAACTTGGAGGAATATGAATTCCACTTTTGTCCATACATTTGTACACGTTATACCCCAATATCAACATTTTACTCGACTGCGACTTAAACAGAAAGTAGGGTTATGAGTTTAAATACATTAATCAGTACGCCCTGTAGCTCAGGATACTGGACGGATTTTTTAATGTGACGTATCGGTAGATTTCTCTTGCCCTTCACAACCTGTTTACACTTGTTTTATTAAAGAAAAATCAGTACAGCCGCCTTAAGAGGATGCCGAATATTAAATCATATTTTTACTTCTAGCGCCTAAACTATTGAGTGGATTTCAATGAAATAGACATCAGGAGATCCATAATTGGTACACAAGTGCTATGCAATACAAATTTACTAAAATAAATGGAGGAAAAATGTTTAGGAATTAAAAATGTGACTGCAAAAACAGATTTTAGGTCTTAAATGGGGTTTAAACAATAGTGACAATTATGAAATTTGACACAATTTCAGGGATCCCTGTTTGCGTGTTATAGAATTGGAGCTTCGGGGACCACGGGGATCAAACGTCATCTTCAAAAGTATGTCTTTTGCTTTTTCTTTTTTTCTCGGAATATCTGGTTTTGTGAATAATGTGTATAGCGAAACGAAAGCTTATTAAATTCCACACTAAAAAGGTATACAACACCATGTCCTAAAACGAAGCCTTTTTCTAGAAATAGGGCTCAGAAGCTTACAAGTTTCCACACAATTTTTTTTCCGTGGTTGGGTAGTTTTTGTATTCCAAAAATTGGTTAAAAATTATACAAGTATTTTTTCTGACTCGTCTTAAAATAAAATTTTAGTAGATGATTAAGTATAACCTTTTGACTTCTGAGCCATATTTCTAGAAGAAAGCTCCGTTTTAGGGACATGGTGTTTTATATCTTTTTTGTGTAGAAATTAATAAGCTTTAGTTTTGCCATAAACAGTTTTCACATTAAACCCAGATATTCCGAGAAAAACAGAAAAAGCAAGAAAGAATACTTTTCAAGATGGCGTTTGATCCCCGTGGTCCCCGAAGCTCCAATTTTATGACACGCAAACAGGGATCCCTGAAATTGTAGGTGTCAAAGTTCATTACTCTCACTAACTAATTGTGTTAATT
This sequence comes from Cydia strobilella, assembly GCF_947568885.1. Taxonomy (NCBI): domain Eukaryota; kingdom Metazoa; phylum Arthropoda; class Insecta; order Lepidoptera; family Tortricidae; genus Cydia; species Cydia strobilella. The sequence goes on along the minus strand of NC_086041.1, from coordinate 19,981,045 downwards.
AGTAATAATTTAATATAATTATTTATTATACTGAAAATGACATGTAAATACTACATTTTATTAATAAATATCTGAACCTGAATCTAATGTTTAAACCTCATTTAAGACCTAAAATCTGTTTTTGCTATCACATTTTTTAGTTCTAAACATTTTTCCTCCGTTTAGTTTAGTAAATCTGAAAGGGTATACCCCTAAATCTGGATTCAGCAATTATTTTCTATAACAAGATGTATTTTTACCGCGAATATATTTAGGACTTTATTGTGTAGAATTTAATTAGCTTTAATGTTGCCTTAAACCATATTTTCACAGAGAACGTAGATTTAGAGTAAAACGCAAATTTCTCCAGGATGGTAAACATTTTCCAAGATGGCTGCGATTCCTCGAGGTCCCCAAATGTCAAATAGTGTGGACATGAAAAAGAGATCTTTATTTAACATACATACCAAATTTCATAACTTTGGAAGAGATTTCGAGGTTAGTCCTAATCCAATTGTGCTATAAACCTAATGACACCATTTTAGATCGTAGATGTGGTAGTGCGGACGGCTATTGTAATGTATTGAATACTATTCTGATATCCAACGTTTGATATTTCGATAATGATTAATGGTTCTTTTGTAAAAAAAAAACTATAAACGTACTTATTGTTCAATATAATCGGCAGTTTTCCATGAACAGTTCGTGAATTTTAAATATGACTTAATATTGACATTCTCAAAAGCCAGATAAAAAGATAATATTCTCAAATCAGTCTCACATATTATTGGTGGCTCCAGATCATTATCATTGTAATTGACTTAGCGGGTTGGCAAATCAGGTTTTAGGTTACTTTCCGTTCATGTCATTTCGGTTATGGGTGAATATGGTATGAATGCATTCAGTTTGATGTCCTGAATATAAAATAAATATATGAGATGATAAGCGCGAAAATGGTGGGGGCTTGTTACTGTGACGTCATAAATTCGGCAGTACAAGGTTTTATACTTTTTTTTAAACATACCATGCGGGGTGACAAATAAAAGGGCTTTATGAGTACATTACAAATATATAACATACTATAACATTTTCACTACTTGGTCTAGCAAATTATTAGAAATCGTTTAACAATTTCACAATCCGGAGTTGACTTTTAACTACTGTAGATTGTAAATGGCTGAATGGATTATTCCAAATGATTTTTTTTATTTTTTATTTAATAAATCTTAAAGCTATCCTTACAGTTTCCCAATGCGATAGTGTCTATTAACATTGAAAAGTAATAAATTAATACTATAACTATGTTATACTAAATGACAGTGAATATCCAGTATATAATGTTTAAAAATAATTAACCAGATATATCTAAAAACAACCGGCCAAGTGCGAGTTCGTTTAACTTGCGCACCGAGGGTTCCGTGTATACTATAATATTTGAAATAATCCATTCAGCCATTTCCAATCTAGAGCAGTTCAAAGTCAACGCTGGATTGTGAAATTTTTGAACGGTTTCTAATAATTTGCTAGGCCAAGTAGTGAAAGCGTTATAGTATGTTATATTCCATTAAAAAAATTACATGTAGAAAGATGCAAGTCTCGCAACGCAATTCTTCTATGACAAAAAAGTTTTGAGATGTAATGTGATGCCAAGTCGGTTATTTTAGTCAGTGCCAGGGGGTGTTAAAACCGCATCAATATTATATATCTTTAATTTTTAATAAGTATAATGGCTTGGCCATCGCACGGCTGAATAGTGACATAAAGATCATCGTCAACTATAAAAAATAATCCTAACTAATTAAACATAACGCTAGCGCTAATCACATGCAGCTTGAGCATTACACATATTTAGGAGTACGGTACGAGTAAAGCATTATGTGCGATTTCCAAGTTATTATATGTATTAAAAATTAAAGATATATAATATTAATGCGGTGTTAATACCCCCTGGCATTGACTAAAATAACTGACTTGGTATCACATTACATCTCAAAACTTTTTTGTCATAGAAGAATTGCGTTGCAAGACTTGCATCTTTTTACATGTAACGTTTTTGATGGGATCTCATCTCTTTTTGTAGATAGTCCTTCTTTTCGGGTACTACTTCTTGTACGTCAGCTACCACTTTTCTCAGAGCTCATACTCATACCCGTCCCACACTATACTCGTACTCATACCTATACAAAAGGTACCCATGGTACTCAAACTATACTTGTATTCATACAATACTCATACCCAAGTCCCCATCCCACACCATACCCGCACTCATACCTATACCATATCCATATCCTTACCATACTCATAGCCATACCATACTCGTAGCCATACCATACCTATACTATACATATCTTTATACTCACATCGTACATCTTCGACCTTTACTTTACCTACTATTTGTTGGAACTGCAAAAATAACTTTGTAATAGCATATTTTTATATGGGACTACAAACGTAGGCTACGCGCGCACTGTAGTGCGGCGAGTTGTGGTGCGTTTTTAAAAACGCAAAGGAAAAAAACCGTGAGTGTCCAGTACGCGCACAGCGGTGACATATCCGCACGTTTTGCCATTCTAGTCCCAACTCAAGTTAAGGACGGACGTTGAAAATGGACTACTACGTTAGGCGACGACACCGGCGCCGCACCGCAACCAATCTGCAGCAAACCACAGATTTTAATCCGCATACAGATTATTTTCCGCAATGCGCGCACTTCAAGGAGGTTGCATACTTCACAGATTTTGCGGAAAAAAACGCACGGCAGAAATCCGCAGTACGCGCGTAGCCTTACTTATGCAGTCCCTAAATCTTTAAAACGTGACTGATATTGCAATATTTTTGGTTTTTTATGGCTTGGTAAGCTAAAAACTACATATGTTTAAAATTTGAAGCTTGTGGGTTGGCTAGAAGTACCTTAGAATTATGATGATCGGTGAGTGAGTGAGTGAGTGTGGGAGTGACAAAAGTAAGGAACTTTGACGTGCAATAATTCTTAAACTACAAGTTCAAATTTGAATGTTCTTAGGAATATATGTAGGCCTTATCATGCCCTATATGTCACTGAAAATTCAGGGTTCTAGCTTTAGCCAGCACAAAATTACAAGACGTCGAAAATGGCCTGAATGGCATGGATGGTACGGCCGTGCCACTTTGTTTTGCTCAACTTGGCGGGGGCACTCCCGTGCCCCCAGATATTTTAATCTACTCACAAAGCCCTTTCATATCCTTGTTACATTTAAGCATAGAGTTAAATGTGTCTTACAATAATTAGTTAAGTAAAGTTGATGAGTACATTTAAATATTGTGCACGGTTGTTATCGATGAACAAATTTACCACGATAACCATGTGATTCTTGTTTTTTTATGTAATTTGTATATTGTAACTGTGCCTAAAATAAATAAAATAAAATATGGTACCACACATGGTATGTTTAAAAGAAAAAAGTAAAAAACTTTGTGCTGCCGACTTTATGACGTCACAGTAACTATCGCCACCATTTTCGCGCTTGTCATCTCATACACTTGTGTTCAGGACATTATACTGAAAGCATTGATACCAAGTATACCCACCCATATCCGAGATGACATGAGCGAAAATCGATTTCTAGATGAGTTCTATACAAAATACCAACTTACTAATTGAAACACGTAGACGTAGCCCGAAACTCGGCGACCAATATTACGTGACTCATTAAAATATTTCAATATTTTTAATATTTTTCTTATATTATAAGGAAGGAGCGGAATTCTCATAGCAGAAATCAAATGTCAAGAGACAATGTCAAATGTCAAGAGACAGAAATGGTGTGACCCCTCAGTGCATGTGTGGTGACCCCGAGCAGACGGTCAAACACATTGTTCTGGAATGCCCTCTCACCAAATTCAAGGGACGGAAGACCTCGCGAACCTCAGTGGAAGGGCCATCGAGTATTTGAAGAGTGCAAACCTCAATCTTTAGATTAGTATTTAATTTAAATCCAGTAACTGTAATGCCATACGATAAATAAATAAATGTCAAGAGAGATTGACTACTGTGTTTTATCGACTAACGATAAATATTTGTCACAACACGATATCGTTTAAGTAATGAAATTAGACTTTTGGATTAGCAAAATAATGGATAAAACACAAAATACAATTATTTTATACTTCTTTAGTTGTTTTAACCCTTTACCTACGGGGACTTTGAACACCCAGTCACCGCTCAATACGGGCATGTGTTGGCGAGAGTCAGCGGTTGGACATAATTTCACTTACTTGTAACTTTTGAAGTACTACAGCTACGTGCTTGAAATTTCACACACACATTAAGTATAATATGTTTAGTTAATAACTAATCACTTGGTGTTTTTATATTCACTAATATTCCTTATTTCACGCTTAATATTAATCACTAAGAAATTGAAGAATTTTAAGTTTCTATTAGCGAATTTCTGAAGATTAAGTTTTAAAGTATTAGTTTATTATACATGTAACACAACTAAATACTTAAATGATGATAATTATTGAAATATTCCAAAAAATCAATCACTTAAAATGTTGCATAGAAACAAATCACTGCTACTGACGAAAAATAGTGATGTGCGCATATTGATACAACTGACGATATTTCTGTAAGTACGGGATAGAAGCTCAACAAGTTATGTTTTTAGTAAAAAAAATATTATATTCCAATTTTGTAACTATTTGGACAAAGAAAAGTCAAAAAACTAAAAATAACATTCAAAACACCCACACGTCTCACTCCTACAACAAGTCGATGAAATATAAAACAACACTAGGACCGCCATATTGAGTTCAATTATTTGCGCTTCTGCATTACGGGTGTCAACTCCAGTTGACAGCAAAAAAGCGGTAATTTTAAAAATATGTTTATGTCAGAGCCATCTACTGAATCATTATGATATTTTTTACTTTGCACCTATATAAATCTCAATGCATAATGTCACTGCTATTACCAAGACACAAGGTCTCGTTTTGATTTAAAAAAATATTGAACATGAACATATCTACAATCAACTATAGTTGACACCCGTACTGCAGCGGTGTTGTCTTACTGGCAACTCTGGTTGACACCCGTAGGTAAAGGGTTAAATTAAATCCACAATTAGAGCAATATAATATAGTGAAAGAATCTGCATTGTTAATTACTTAGACAAGAATATTTCTTTATCGATTCGTTTATCGTTTTTCTTTCAGGATTAACCATTTTAGTAACACGACACCGGAATGACTTATGAAAACTTAAGCGACATAAATGACATATGTGACGCTGACTTGATTTATTTTAATAAGGAGATGCAAAGAGGTCAAATATAACAAAATAATGTAAAAAGGTGGTGAACGGTAATATGCGAAATGATTTGATAACATCGATAACTGGAATTGTAAATGAAACACAATGGTCAATCCCTCTTGAAGTTTCTGCTAAGAGAATTCCGCTCCTTGATTAGAAATCAAAATTATTCGAGAAAGAGAGGTAAGAAATCCATCTTTACTGGATTAAATATTTATCTTCTGAGAAATTACATTCCTCAGATTAAAACTTTCTATCCTAACCTAACCAATTTAATAAAATTATCTGTAATAACTTTATCATAATATCGTAATAACGTTACAGGCGCTCCCGAAAACGGGAAAATAACGTTATCGTTAATCAATTAATATTGCGGGTAACGGGATTTAATAAATACCATGCGCATGGCAACGGAAGCGGAGCTTGATATATAACTAGTTTTATTGCTTTTATTTATGATATTTATAATAATTTTAAACTTTTATTCTATCGCCCCAAATTTTTTAGGCTGTTTTAGCCTGTCGCATTACGTTTATTTTAATTCATGGAGGCTGATATTTGCTTGTAATTTCATACAAAATTTTCCTTAAATATGGTAGCGCTTTTGTCAAATTCCAATAGAATCAGTCATAATACATAAAGAATAATGGGTATGTATATAGTCTTGTTAGTAGTTAGTCTTTTGTCATTATTCTTTATGTCTATCTAGAATATTAGATATTCTAAATGTGAAAGAACATTCGCTACTTAGATTATATTGTACTGTGAATGGCAAATAGTCATCCTGGCAGTTGTAACCTAGCAACTGTTGTTTACTGTCAGACAAAAGTAAATGTCGTAAACAGATATAATATAAGCTTTTATTTCTGTATTCATTTTGAAGTGTTACCTAAAAACATGGAGCAAGCATTAAAAACGAGAATGACTAAAATAGGGAAATTAGCCTCCCAATATTAAAACACCTGGAGGCTTAAAATTTGAGTAGTCCTCAAGGCAATTTTAATTTTGATCACGACAGTGTGTCACGATGTCCATTCTGCAAAAAATAGTGCGATTTGATTCCGCTAAAGGCACGTGGGAGGAACTAGAGCGCATATATGGAAAGTACCTTCTTATACAAGAGATAAGAGCTATGCCTGAAATTCTTTAGCTACAAGATGGACCCGAATCATGACATCATTACTAATTCTAAATAATTTCTGGAGCAAACTGTGTACGGAGCGTGGCGTAGCGACATTACCCGAAATTCTCCTAATGTAATACTAATACTACTAAATACAAATTATTGCAACGAAAATGGATATAGAGTCAGAAGCTGCAAGCAGTGGATTCGACCTACTTGGTAGTTACACTTGCTCTTATTGGTAACTTTGTATAACCAATTGAAAGCAATAAAAATACTTACTTTACTATTATGTTTTTGTTATTTTCATTCCACTCTTTAAAACCTTTTCTACATAATATTTACTAAAACAATTCGAAAAAAAGTTTCACTTGCAACGTGGTTTTTTAAAACCACACAATTATTATTATTTTATTTGGATTATGCCGCTGTTTAGCCTCAAATCTATCATGCGATTTTTTTTAATAAAAAATAAGACACGATATGTATTTATGTTTATTAATAAACAATTTTCATTGTGTTTGAAATTTATTTACATAAAAGTTTTCTTATCAAATATACACAAACAAATCAAAAACATATTTAAGTTACAAATAAACATTACATATATATAAAACTACTTACAATAAAATTAAAAACGAATCTGAATTTAATAGTACATTACTACAGAGGCCGGGAAGTAAGGGGTTGCCGGCCGAATGCATATATACGGCCGAACGTAGTGAGGCCGGATAGTTATGAGGCCGACAACCCCTTTTCACGCCGATGTATGTATAGTGCTTTTCTCAAACATGCAATGAAATAAATAAAGAAATCTCCACGAAATCAAAGTTTTAATTCTAAAGAAACTAAAAGTAAACTAGGCACAAAATATAACTACCACTTGTACCTATCTTTATCACACGTGTCGTATATTTTACACATGTAGTTAATCAATTTATTACACAAATGTTCAAAGGTATATTTATGTATCTTTGATTTTTCGCCTTGTATCCTTCTGACTGTAGTTTTAGCCACATAACTAAGATTACATCGTTTTTTATGTTGATATTATGCTTCACATACATCGTTGCCTTAAACATGGAGTATAATTAACAGGTATTCATTTAATATTTTCGTCGGAACTCATATTAAATAACACAATAAACAACGCACAATAAATCCAATAAAATATAATTACAGATACACAATGAAAAATGTTCAACTTTACCTCCAAAACGATTAAAAAACCACCAACGCGTGTTTGAGTAGACATTTTTACCGCTAATATTTAAATGAAATATGTTTGTCAGAGGACTGTCTCATTTCAAACATAGACAGAGATAATCATACTATCTTTGTCTTACACTGGTACTAGCACCCAAAAGAAAAGGATGAGTATAGTTTTTTTGTTCTTATTTACTGACAAACTGGTTTGACCAACTATATTTTAAATCTGTATTTGTAAGTAAATTTGTAATTAAATATTATTGGAATTTGTTAATAATGTTTTATTTATATATTTTTTGTAAATTCGATACAAATAAAACTGCAAAATATATTAATAATCGTTTATTGTTTTTTTTAAGGGGTATTGGCAGAATGTCATTCCGAACCATAAGCAAATATTGGTTATAATTCTTTTTTTTTGGCTGAATGCCATGATGCTGTGTCTCAAATATATGTGAAATGGAAATTAAAAAAGAGCCACTTCCCGGCCTAGGCCTGCAACTTTGTATGAAATTTCATTACAGGCCCCTCGTCTAGCCGCGCCGGAGTCGTGATACTTCCCAGCCTAATATAAAGAACGTAATATCAATATTACATAGCATGTTTGAGAAAATACAATTACATTTCTGTTTACAACGATATAATTATTGAAACAATATCTTGCCTTCAATTGATAACCTAAAGGTCGTAGTGGGGATGCGAAACAAAGAAAGGGCCCGCAGGGCGGGCGGGGGTACTCTAGGCGGGCGGCCGGCAGTAACCGTCCGGCTGCCGGCGAGAGCGATTCCGCCGCCTGCCCTTTGCGTGAGCATTACGAGACAGTGATAGTGTTATTGTGTTATTATATTATAAATCAAAAACCATCGATTCAATACAAATTGAAGAAGTAAGGTAAATTAAGTGAGCGTTGCGATATTCCAGGGTAACGTGTACAGCGTCGTTTTAGATCGAGGCAATCGTTCGGGTTTAGAATGGTAAGTTTTAGCTAATAAAACTGCGTTTACATCGTTTTGCATGTTAAGTGATTTTTTTGTTAGATATGAAATAGAACCGGTTAATTTAGATGGTAAGTTTTAATTCGCGATATTACAATTATTTACCCTACTGCATTAGCCTTACAAAATAACTTAGAAATAAATGTACCTATATATTTATCTAATACTAGCGACCCGCCCCGCATTCACACGGGTAGTTCAACTAATTTACACAAAACCTATAAACCTTCCCCTTGAATCACTCTATCTATTTAAAAAAACCGCATTAAAATCCGTTGCGTAGTTTAAAAGATCTAAGCATACATAGGGACGGACATACAGTCAGCGGAAAGCGACTTTGTTTTATACTATGTAGTGATTTCATTGTTACATGGTGTTAGGTTTATTTCGAACACAATGTTTTCACAAACACAAATAACAGTCACCATTTTGAACGTTCCTTTTATATGTTACAAGCGTTGTAATGGTGCTGTATCGCACACAATATAATATCGAGCGATCCAAAAATATGTTATCAATAAGTACGTTGACCTCCGACAGCGTACCGTAGACCACCTGTCAAACAGAGTTAAAACGTGATCAACAAAACTACTGGCGGCCGGGAAGCTGTTTACAGAGTCAGATCTCTGGAGCGGCTTTCGAACTTTTTGAACCTGTTATTTGAAAATGTAACTAAGTAAATAAAATACCGTTACAACAGATTGATATAATTACTTTTAAAATTAAGCCCTACCAAAAAAGACTTGAAGAAACTGTCATAGTTGTGCGAGATTGTACTTAGCCTATCTTCATGTTTATTGCTACGCAAGCTGTAATTCGGATTCTCTAGATGTGTATGTATATATGTATGTATCATTCATCTACTTTTAAGTTGGTAGTTTTTTTCTCAATAAATTTATTTTGCAATAATAAACCTAACAAGCTATCAAATATTTTTATTATTGATCAGTTTGATATATAGTTTGGGGATCGAATAATAAATTGCTTTTGTAATAATTAATCAAACAGCTTAAAACTCAATCAATTAAAAGCTTTTGTAATGTAAATAATGATGCCAGACGTGACTTTGTAATTTTCGCTAATTGAATACCAATAACAATAGAAGCCGCAAAAGTTTTAATTTAACAATTTAGATGCCAAATTTCATTATTTTCATGATTATCAATTAATTTTACACAAAAACTAAAACTTATCTATATTTGTGTTTCTTTTCATCCCTTAAGTATTATTGTATTTTTTGTGCAGGTACTTACTTATTTATATAAAAGCGAGTGCTATCTGTTTTTCCAAATCAAAGGACAAACTTATTGTCTTGTAACTTCAAGTCTTAAATTTATTTGTTATTCACATGATACCAACATGGCTTGCCTTGTATTATATAATATAGTAATATAGTATGAGTAAGTAACTTTTTTCAGAACTCCTTTTTTGTATTATGTATAAGAAAATAAAAACAGTTTAAATTGAAATTTATGTAATATACGGAAGAAGAAGTAACCAACGCCTACTATGCTTGGTCACCGTTTCTTTCATATATGAAAACTATTTTAGTTTACGTATGTTATAATTGTTATAAATAATTTATGAATACCACAAAAGAATTCCAATCTAAACAGCATACGGAAAATCAAGATTGCCATTTCTATTCCCAGATGAATATCGCCTGAAACGCCTGTTCCGTCGCTACACTGCCTGCATTGTTCTCGTCTCGTTCCGACCCGTCCTTATAACAATCTCGAAGTGATACTAAAGCGTATTGTTAGCTTCAGATACGTCGTGGTACTTTTTTGTGTCATATTAATCGCTTTAATATATATCAAAGCGAGTATTATGTTGAAATATCGTTTCGATTGATGACATTAAAGCACCAAACAAATAGCATAACCAAATTAATCAACTCTACACGACCAAGAGGGCTTTTATTAAAAATTGCCAAATCCAAATTATTAACTTAAGGATTTCTGAAAAAAAAACTACCCATACTTTTTTATAGGAATTTGATATTTGTATCGCAGAATAAAGACAGGGACGAACTGAGCCTACGTACGCAACGTATGCAATGCATTACGGAAACTGGACCCTGAAATTTGTATGCTGAGAAACATACTTAAGTAACAGTATTTTATGCAGAATGGCCACGCTCCACCCTACTTCGAATGGAATTTCTTCATCCCGAGGCGGCAGATTGTCTACAGATTGTCGAAATTTCAACCGATTAGCAACCCGATGACGAAACATTCAAAATGTCGGTGTTTAAATTAATGCGCTATAGACATCCATAATGCTAGGTTACTTGCACACCTTCACTGCATCGCCGTTGGTTGCAGCGCCGGTATGAAGATCATCTAAACCTCAAAATTTTACACATACATGCAAGTAGCATCGGTCAGATTGGGCTGAATCGACACGATGCCGCAGCAAACATGATATTTTTTTTATTCCAATAAATATATTAGTTTACCAACAGAGACAACGACATTACGCACGTACGTAGCACATGCTACGTACATTTCACGAAAGCTCGTAGTTCAGTTTGCTACGAACAAATGTATGATAAGCGTTCGTGCGTAGCGGCATACTCCAAGGGCTTGGACAATCTTATAAACAGGAGCCTAATTCTGACTCTATTTTCTTCTTACTTATAAAACTATTACAAATTTGTTCTGTCACTATTGATGGCTGATAGATCATATTCATAATAGTTTACGAACAAGAAATTAAAATCAGGTCAGGTTCCAAACTATCCAGTTCCAGAATGTAATAAATCTTATAACAATTTTTCGTGAACTTAGTGATTGCGTAATCACAAAATCTAAACATTGCTACCTTCGTCTGTTTTAATTACTCAGTTGCCACTATAGGCCTAGGATTCAAATTGGTTGACTGTACGTTTAGTTACAGTTTGAAAAACTCTACACACATCAAAGTAATCATCATCATGTCAGCCGATAGACGTCCACTGCTGGACATAGGCCTCCCCCAAGGCTCGCCACTCCGACCGATCCTGTGCCGCTCGCAGCAAAGCGCCTCTGCGCATCAAAGTAATAACAGTATGAAATAGTACAATACACATGAAAAATCTCTAGGTCATCGTACATTTCACATGAATTGAAAGTTAGAACATATAATGCATTCTCACATTTTTTATCGTGATCATTAAAGTAAAATATCCACAGAACTATATCAAGATCGAAAAAAAGAGTGTATGTACCTCGCGTGGCGAAACTACGACCCGGTGGCTCAATTGCTCGCCGCGAACTTCAGTCTGCTCCCGATCAATGTCTGCCTGCGACGTCAGGTTTTAAAAACAAAATGGTTTCTTGAGCAATAATTAACTGTTCAAACACTACCAATAAAGTTGGAGCTGTTAATGGCGGTATTTCCTTTCATTGGTAAGTACAATTTGTCCTTAAATATCTGTTATTGATTAAAAAACTATTTATTTTATTATTTTCATCAAAACAGTAGCGGGCGTTTGTGTGCCAACGCTAGCTTTCCATTGCGGCTTAAATTTGACGAGCCAGACTTGGCGTGCGTTTAAAACCAGCGATGTAAAAATAAGCTATTTAAACTGTCGAGCACTGTCGAGTCACGTGATGATAATTACGTTCTTATATAATTTATGCAGCTATATAATGTACGTAGTGCAAAGCAAATATTATTAACAAACAGGTTATAGTTACTACTTCTATATTGCAATTTTGTTTTAGTTTTCCGAATGATCCTAATATTAAAAATAAATGGATTGAAGCAACTGGTCGTAAAAAATGGTTTCCTACGGAAAATGTTACACGCTCGGTCTCTCTACAAATTTCTGAACTCTTTCCTTCTATCTTGATATAGTTATATGATTTTTATTTTAAAATTTAATTCGGGCAACAAGGCCCATATTACTTATACCTTACAGACTAACATACATTAAAATTTCATAAACTTAAAAACTAAACACTATTTTGGCAATAGAACGGCGTGGCTCCGTTGAATCGTCAACGTGAATTATCATTTCCTCTGTCGAAAATAATTATCATTTCCTCTGTCGATTCTTATCGATATTTTAAAATCGATGCCGTGTTCTAATCGATCAGTGAATCGATGCTTTTGATTCGTTACGCGCGGCTTATGTTGCTCATCAATAAATTACGCTCGTGACGTCAAAGTACCTACGCAAAATGTTACACGCTCGGTCTCCCTACAATTTGCCGAGCTCTTTACTTCTATCTTGATATAGTTCTGTGAAAATATCGGTAAAAAAAACCGGCCAAGTGAGAGGCGGACTCGCGCACCGAGGGCTCCGTACATTACACAGTTTAAACAATGTATTTTTATGTGAAACGTGAGTGAAAGGTGTTAAATTGCGGTTTACGATTTATGACGTATTAAAAAAAAACTACTTACTACATCTCGTTCAAACCAATTTTTGGTGGAAGTTTGCATGGTAATGTACATCATATTTTATCATTTTCATATTTTAGAAGTTTAGAGGGGTAAAATGTATGTCCCCCACACACATTTTACCACTTTGTAAGTGTCTCTCGCGCAAACTATTCAGTTTAGAAAAAAAAAATATAAACCTCAATATAATTTTTGAAGACCTATCCCTATATCTATAGATACCCCACACGTATGGGTTTGATGAAAAAAAAATTTCGAGTTTCAGTTCTAAGTATGGGGAACCCCTACAATTTATTGTTTTTTTTTTTTTTCAATTTTTGAGCGAAACGGACAGACGTGACGAATCCATAAGGGTTCCGTTTTTTGCCATTTGGCTACGGAACCCTAAAAAGCGGTTCAAAATGGTTCGTATAATATAAGCCACGGCCGGTGTGACGCCATTTTTGCTTTGCAAACTTGGCTGAAACACTAGATTGTCTAGATCATTTGGATTATGAGTTGTGCTCTTTAGAAATATCTACAGTGGTAAGTATTCAACATTTTTAAATCTCAATTTCTGTCATAACCTACCAATAAAATTAAGGAAAGGAGGCAAATTCTGATTGTAATAACAGATTATGAATTTGATATGAATTTGTTATGGATATGATTTGTTAGGGCTAAAAGTGACAAATCTTCAATTAGAAACTTCACTTTTGACACTGACAAATCCAAATCAAATATCCAGTTATTACAATCAGAATACGCTTCAAGATGTTTAAATGTAGATGTTTGTACTTGTGTTGTGATCGTCACGAATAAATATCTTTTATCTTTTTTTTATCTAGATAGTTACTATATACTAGTCACTGCTAGACGCTGGTCTAAGAGCAGTTTGCACCACGCGTTATTGATTAACCGAACAACGTTAAGAGAAAAGGGGACGACCGCTTCTTCATACAAACGTAGTTCCCATTGTCCTCTCCGGATATTAAGACGAAAGTAGAGGAACCGCGCGATATCGCCTTTTCAGACAAACATGGTCCTCATTTTCCTCTCTGCATATTGAAATTATGGAAAATATTTTTACATAATTTGATGTTTATTTACTATTTACAATCAAAAAATTTTTTTACGCTGATGAAGTTTATCGTAAACACAGAATTTTGAGGACGAACGGTCGACAACGGGACGATTACGATTGTAGCGCTAAAGGATTATTTTAAAAATGTATACCAAAAAATCATTATTACTGAAGGTGACTTACCCCGATTAGTCCGTCGTCTCGTCAAATCATTGCAAAGTCTTAATCTTCTTGAGTGGGTGTGATATTCTTGTGATATGCGGAGGCGATGTGTCGATATAAAACTTAGCGGGGCGGAATCAATATAATGAACAATAATAGGAGATATGTTTTAACGTGCAGCTTGCCGTAGTTGATTTATTTGTGTGTCAGTTGTCAGTTTGTCAATATGTCAGCGTCACGTCTCGGTGGTCAGTAGTCACCAGTAGTGGTGAGTTTATATCAAAAGAGGTTTGTATAGAAAGGGAATTTGGCGCAGTAGTGCCACCATATACACAATTTATTTTATAAAATATGCCCCATATGCCATAGCTAAATATGCCCCTTAGTTTGACTATTTTCGATTTTTCAATTAGGTATTTTGTAAGTTAGAAGCTAAAAACAAATTCCTTAAAAAAATTCAAAACTTATAATAATTAAAAATCAAAAACTCAAACGAAGGCGCATAGCTGTTGTTAATATACATCAAATAGCGTAAAAATATTGCCTATATATTAAATATCCAAAGAGGAAAATGGGGACTACGTTTGTATAGTGTAGCGGTCGTACACTGTCGTCTGAAATAAGGTAGTATTAGTTATATTTTAAAGGCCTGTCAAACTTTATACAAATTATAAGCATGAAATCGTAGACTTAACTACTGTTTACTCCAACCCAAGCTTGTTTTTACACACCATACAATTGTGTGGTATTTCATAAAAACGTGTTTTTTAAATAATAGACATGTCGTGTGTTTACACCGCAGCACAATATTTAACTAAGTGTTCAAGCGGGCTCTCATTAAAGAACAATTAATGAGGGTAGGACAAAAACCGCGGGCGCCGCCGACTAATTAATGTAGTCATGCGTTTTATTTGAAAACATATTTGTAAAGGGCTGTACTGCTGATATAATGACGCGAAAATAATAATAATACTCTCGAAAATCCGCATAGTAGTTTAATTGTAAAAAAAACTTATGTTATATTGCGCTATATTGCTCTAGGTATAGCCGAGATTGATAAAAGAAGAATTGCTATTACAAGACCTGCCACGGAGAAGTTGAAGAGGAAATCCTTCCTAAAAAAAGTAATGTCACTAACCTTAAAGATTTGAGACCTATAAGTATTCTTCCGTGTTTATCCAAAATACTAGAACGGGTGGTATATATGCAACTATCAGCTTTTCTTGAAAAAAGCAAAATACTTCCTGCCCTGCAATCAGGTTTTCGCAAGTCCCGTAGCACCACGACAGCACTTTTGGATGTGATTGACAACATCTTATCTGCACAAAATATAGGTCAGGGCACGATAATGGCTCTTCTTGACTATTCTCGTGCCTTTGATGCCATTAACACTCGATTGTTATTATCCAAAATGAAATACTACGGTTTTGAGTCACAGACAGTTGCATGGTTTGCCAGTTATCTTAGTGGTCGTTCGCAGATCGTTAAACTTCAAAATGATAGAGGGTTATGTGCAAATTCAAAGCCATCTGCTGTCTCCAGAGGGGTACCTCAGGGCTCTATCTTGGGTCCACTGCTTTTTATTCTCTATACCACAGATGTCCGTGACTCCATAAAGCATTGTAAGTTCCACCTTTATGCTGATGATATTCAAATCTACATCTCATTTAATCCAAATAATACAGGACACGCTGTTGCGAAACTAAATGAAGATTTAGAAATTATTACAGCCTGGTCAGAGTCCAACTGCTTGGTGTTAAATCCAAGTAAATCTAAAGTTATGGTATTTGGCTCTAAAAATCAACTTAAGCGGATCGAACACCATAAACCAGCAGTTATAATCTCGGGAGAAGAAGTAGAACGTGTATCGGAGGCACGCAATCTGGGATTAATAATGGATGAATCTTTGCGTTTCGAGGGGCATATTGCGGAAATTACAAGAAACGCATTTTATAGACTCACAATACTATATCGAATTCGGAATTTTATCAGCGTCGATCTGCGAATCAAACTTTGTAATTCTTTAGTACTTTCTAAATTTGATTATGCGGACATAGTCTACGGTCCACGTTTACTAGCCCGCACTGATCGTATAGTGCAGAGAGTGCAGAATGCATGTGCTCGTTATTGCTTCGGAATTCCGCCACGAGAGCATGTGACACCTTATTTGAACTCAGCAGGTATTCTCAAAATGGCATTTCGCAGAGAACTGCACCTGTCATCTTTGTTGTTTGGAGTTTTTAAAACATCAGAGCCAGAGTATCTGTTCGATAAGTTCACTTGGCGCGCAAGCAGGTCGAGCTTGTATGGCATCAGATCGGTTTGTGACGAGTTGGTATTACCACGTCACCATACTGCTGCATTTCGAGGTAGCTTCAAATATACAGCAACGAAATGCTGGAATAATATACCTCCACCCCTCAAAAACTTAAATACAATAAGTAGTTTTAAATTGCGGTTTAAACAATATCTTTTAGCAATACAAAACTCGCTACCTCTTGGTACTAGACCCACGCCGTCATATTTAAAATGATTATATCTATGCACCTTATGTCTTTATTTATTCTTATCTATATTAAGTATTTTTGCACTCATATCTATCTATCATAAGCTTATATACTTCCTTTAATACATATGTAACTATTAAATTCTGCTTACACACTATACCAGCAATTGTTCTGTCCAATTTCTAAAACATAGTTTACACTCATACATACATGTTAACATAATTCTAAGCCATTTAGTTTTCGACTAACAGCGAGTAAGGGATAATGTATCAAGGGTCTGCCTGAAAACCAGCGTTGTAGTAAATACACTGCAACATTATGCTGAGGCAAGCTCCTATTTAACACGCATGAATATTTCTCTCTGATGTGCAACTCAATTTCTTAGTTTTGTAAGTCTAAATTTAAGGTTTATCTGTAAAAAATGTACTACGCTATCTGTTAACTCTGCCATTTCATGTGATGTTGAATAAAAATGTTCTATTCTATTCTATTCTATTCTATTCTAAATGGCAGGACAGAAATATCACCAAGGCCACTAAAGTTCAATTAGTGCGGTCTCTAATGTTCCCTATATTACTGTATGGTGCTGAGACATGGACAGTCAAAAAGCGAGAGAGAAAAACAACCGATGCACTCGAAATGTGGTGTTGGAGACGAATGCTGCGAGTATCATGGACACAACACCGTACAAACGTCTCCATACTTGAAGAACTCAAGGTGAAAGAGAGGCTCTCTCAGCTACGGTCAGAGTGGTTGGAGAGCCGGCAGTAAAGTTTCGAACCAACGTGATACCGCGATGAGATGCACAATGGTTTCCCATAAAAGTGATGCTAAGTCCGAATTTGATAGTCTGCCACGGCGGAACTGGCCGAAAGTACAAAAAAGATAGCCACTTCCGGTGCGAAAAAGGGGGGGTCATTTAACCCATCTGATACTGCAATAATAGCTATGGCATCAGTTAGAAATTTACTGGTAGATACAGAAAAGCGAAATCTGCCAGTATGATTCCTGCCGGAAGTGCTTAGCATACGCTCTCAAAGGTGACCATCGGGACCCCTAAATTAACCCATCTGATACCAGTATGAAACCAATTCCAGTCGGTAGATATGAACCTTCAATTAGGGATATATAAGTCTGCCAGGGCGTTTTCAGCCGAAACACCTTGACATACGAGATTTTGTGGCGCAACATCCGTGGTACCCGTATTTCGGAATTGTACATATTACGGACATTTCAAATACTACAGGCTTATTAATTTATTACTCTATGCTTATATTTGTATATTATTACGTTATTAATAACATATATTTCAAATTTATTAATATACACAATATAATTTGGGCATTAATTTAATACCTGCTTTCGGCTTTGTACTTCTTTGTTTGCCTTATAAAGGTGCTAACAAATTAGCTACCGATATCTTTACAGTTGATAGTACTCGGCTCCTGAAGTATATGTAAGTATGAAACATTATAAGTTTTATGATGTTATTTTGAGAAAATTGGAAAACAAATTTGCTTTGTAAAAAAACTCTGTTAATGAGATAATTAAATGAGACCTCATTGAACAGATTCTAAAACCTCTTTTAAATATAAAACGTAACTGGCCACTTCACGTTGATAAATCAAGTGACACGTTGACAATGACATTTAAGACATACAAGCAGTTAAATACATGATGATTATTTTTTAGATATAATTATAGTTTATTTATTTTGTTCGGTAAGTAAAATAAAAATTATGAGAAAATTTCTTAATTTCTGTTAAAAGTTAATTGTTCTAGTGTAAAGTACCATCTCGTAAAATTTCTGTAGCTAATTTGTAAGCACCTTATATACAAATAATAAAATAATTTTAAATTACAATATCCTTTATTTACCAAAATGAACAAAATTATTATTATTACATACTTATTGTAAACGGGTGTGAAAAGACAGGATTTTCAACGTCAAGGACGATTTTTACCAATAATCCAAATATGAGCATTTTACATCATTTTTAGGGTTCCGTACCCAAAGGGTAAAGACGGGACCCTATTACTAAGACTCCGCTGTCCGTCTGTCCGTCCGTTCCGTCTGTCACCAGGCTGTATCTCATGAACCGTGATAGCTAGACAGTTGAAATTTTCACAGATGATGTATTTCTGTTGTTATTTATAAATATTTGGAGTATTATGGGTACTAGGCGAGGATATACATACATACTTATATAGATAAATATATACTTAAACATATAGATAACAACCATGACTCAGGAATAAATATATGTTTTCATCACACAAATATATGCCCTTATCGGAATTCGAACCCAAGACAGTCGGCTTTGCAGGCAGTAAGTAGGCCAGACCGGTAGTCAATAGATTAGTTATCTCAATTTGTAGTGTTATAAAACAACACCCTGAATGTTAAACTACGTCATTTTTGCGTCAACGTCAAGAAATGTAGGGGAGAGGTGGGAATGACGGTATACTAATATACTTAATGTTTCAAGTCCAATAAAACTAAAAATGCTATTCTTTTTAAGTTTTTGTTATTTTTATTATTATCTTTGGTAATCAGTCTTTCATAATCAACACTTACTAGGAACTATCTAGTTAGATAATTAAATTAAAAATAAATTTAAATGGCCAAAAGTGCCTACTCTCCATCTTGCCCCCCAGGTATGGTAAGATGGGGGAACCCCTACCGGACAAGATAAGAATGATTCATAAAAATATTATATTTAGGGCCTAAACAAAACTTCAATTTTTGGATATTGGGTCCATCGTCTAATACCTTCTCACGAACTGTTTTACTTTTATTTCTTAAGTCGTCTGAGAGACAGAAATGTGTTTACAGCTAACATGTACCCCATCTTCCCTTTATAACAGCATCCACCGCTTTTTTCTTGGCCTCTAACCACTCTCCTCTATTTGACTTTCTTTTATACTTTTTCACCGTTCTACAAGAGAAGAATAAATAAATTCAAATCCGCAATTCTTCATCAGTTTATCACTTTAAAACTACGGCCGTCAACCCTATCTTGCCCCATGTGCCTAATGAAATTCGAAAGTAAAAAAAAAACCGTACTTGAAACCAAACAAGTCCTTAGCTGTTGGCGTGATTGCTGGGCCATAGGAATAAATTAACAGTATATATGTGCTGGTGATAATAAGGAAACAAACGCAAACCAAATAAAACACAAAAACCGGCCAAGTGCGAGTCGCGTTTCGTACCATAATACCATTACGCAAAAAACGGCAAAAAGTCATGTTTGTTGTATGGGAACCCCACTTAAATATTTATTTTATTATGTTTTTAGAATCATATATGCATCAATTGTGCATTACAGGTAATGAATACAGGTGTAGGTGTATAAACAATTAGTTATAGTTTGTTGTTATAGCGGCAACAGAAATACATCATCTGTGAAAATGTCATCTGTCTAGCTATCACGGTTGATGAGATACAGGCTGGTGACAGACGGACAGACAGACAGCGGAGTCTTAGTTATAGGGTCCCGTTTTTACCCTTTGGGTACGGAACCCTAGAAATAACAAGGAATATGGCAAAAACAGTTTTGTTGCAAATAAATAATTAACGACACCATTTGTCTAGCCGGTCACTGTGCGAACTGATTGCCATGATGGCGACGCATCGTCATGCACTAACGGGATTCTGATGGTTGGTCAGTCGTGTCGCCATATAAAGCCGCTACCCCTTCTTGCCCCTCTCTCCCCTACATAAGATAGTGATTAGACACACCAAATAGGTGAAAAAACGCCTCAAGCGTAAAAGAAACCACCAAAAATCATTTTATGTCGCATTTCAAGCCTGATTTAGTTATGAATACTAATACCCCCTTATTCGTAAAACTTTACGAGCCTTAATTAGTTAAATTATGTTTTATCCTTTTCTTACAAATACATAAGTCAAAATGACAGACAAAGACAAACGATTCATATAGCTAATTCAATGACTATCAATCATATTAATCACATTATTTAATTTATTTTAACTTAATTTATTATAAATATCTGTTATTAATAACGTAATAATATACAAATATAAGCACAGAGTAATAAATTAATAAGCCTGCAGTATTTGAAATGTCCGTAATATGTACAATTCCGAAATACGGGTACCACGGATGTTGCGCCACAAAATCTCGTATGTCAAGGTGTTTCGGCTGAAAACGCCCTGGCAGACTTATATATTCCTGAATAGAAGGTTCATATCTACCGACTGGAATTGGTTTCATGCTGGTATCAGATGGGTTAATTTAGGGGTCCCGATGGTCACCTTTGAGAGCGTATGCCAAGCACTTCCGGCAGGAATCATACTGGCAGATTTCGCTTTTCTGTATCTACCAGTAAATTTCTAACTGATGCCATAGCTATTATTGCAGTATCAGATGGGTTAAATGACCCCCTCTTTTTCGCACCGGAAGTGGCTATCTTTTTTGTACTTTCGGCCAGTTCCGCCGTGGCAGACTATCAAATTCGGACTTAGCATCACTTTTATGGGAAACCATTGTGCATCTCATCGCGGTATCACGTTGGTTCGAAACTTTACTGCCGGCTCTTCTACCAGAGCGCGTATCCTCAGATATTTCGGACATGTGACGCGACGTGGAGAGCAGGCCATGAAAAGACTTGTTGTTCAGGGTCGGGTCAATAGCTGTAGCTCAAGAGGACGTTCCCCAATGCATTGGACGGATCAGATAAAAACCCTTACCAACACCCCACTTAACACATGTGTCAGAGAAGCATCTGCTAGGGAGAACTGGCGTAGAATTGTTCGTCGTTCAACGTGACAACGACTGCTCTGCCAAGAGTAATTCGACGAAGGAGAAAAAAAAAGATAACCTAAAAACAATAACAAAACTAAGTAAGGAAATCAGAGAGAATATAAGAAAAGATAGGAAAACTAAGAGGTTACTTTAGAGAAACACAGTAAAAACAGGAGTGAAAAAAGTGCTCAACACAACAGACAATCAAATACCAAATATGGATGGATACCAAAACTTAACAAAAAGTAGCATACCTCATTCAATAGAAAAGACATAAATGAAATAGCCACAAAATTTTACCAGGACCTATATTCACATTCAGACAACAAACAGAAACATGATCAAAGGACATACGACAATAAAGAACAGGAAAAAGTGTTAACTGAAACAAAAGTTATTTTAGAAAAAGCTATATATAGCCAGAAGATGGAAAAAGCTCCAGGCCCAAAGTGACAAACTAACTTCTTAAAAGCATCCTTGAGGAACTACTACCAATACTCACTACACAATTTAATGAAATACTAACAACTGGTCTAATTCCTACATCAATCATTATTCTTATAATCGAATTTAAACTATTGTGAGACATACTAACATTAAATACTTTTATGGTTTAGACTCACTTGTTTTTAGTCACTCGCGTGATATGTTTCGGAGAGCCTAGGTCTCTTTTCTCAAGCACAGCGTTCACGACGGCCGTGTATCGTGTACACTTCGCGGTCGCACGAGTGACTAAAAACAAGTGTCTAAACTGTAAAAGTATTTAATTATTCTTATATTTAACAAGCGGTACCTAGGGCGTCCAGACGGTCTTCGGCCACTTGGTGCTCCAGAGTACGCCCTCCAGACTGCGCGATCTTCGCCCATCCGGACTACGTGCCCGAGCCATCAGAGCCTGGCGGCTTTCGTTTCTCTAATGATGTTCGGCTCGGACACCAGATCTTCAATCTCCTAGTTCTTGCGGAGTCTCCAGGTTCCGTCCTCTCGACGTGTGTGTCCCAATATTTTGCGGTAGATCTTTCGCTCGTCCACCAGCACCGCGCGCTCCTTTTTTTGTGTTAGTGTCCAGGCTTCGCATCCGTACATAAGAATTGGCCTTATGACCAATTTTCGCCGCTGGAGAGGTGAAGTGCAGAAAGACCTCAGCGAACTCGGCGCCGTCGACTGGACAAAAACGGATTTGGACAGAGTAGCATGGCGGTCTTTGGTGTCGGAGGCCAAGATCCACTTCGGGTCGTCGCGCCACAGCAGTAAGTAAGTAAGTATATTTAACAAGGGACAAAAGGAAGATATAGAGAACTACCGACCCATAAGTCTGACGTCAAATATTTTATTGTGTGCAGTGCCCCCGCCAAGTCGAGCAAAACAAAGAGGCACGGCCGTACCATCCTTTTCTCGAAGTCACTCAGGCCATTTTCAACGTTCTGTAATTTTGTGATAGCTAAAGCTAGAACCCTGAATTTTTAATGACGTATAGAGCATAACATGATTTAGATATATACTCAATATCATGTTATTTGAACATGTAGTTTAAGAATTATTCCACGTCAAAATTCCTTACTTTTGTCACTGACACTCACGATCATCATAATTCTAAGGTACTTCTAGCAGACCCACAAGCTCTAAATTTGAAACGTAATTAGTTTTTAGCTTATTAAGCCCAAAAACCCTAAAAATTACTGCAATATCAGTCACGTTTTAAACATGTAATAACTGCACAAGTAAGTCTTTAATCCTATATAAATATATGCGATAACAAAGTTACGTTTGCAGTTCCAACAATTAGTAGGTTAACGGCGCGATTCGGGAAATGAATTAGAGATTCACTAGATATGAAATAGTAAAGATATGTGACGTCCCACGGGTGAAGGTACTTTATGGCGGTTGGCGCTTACGTTATTATTATTAACGCTCCTGCTCCAATTAATATTGGATGGCGCTTACGACGCATAACGCGGCAATAATTTGCGGCGCTATGCGACGTAAGCGCCAGCCGCCATATGGTGCCTTTTGGCGTGGAACGTCACATATCTTTACTATTTCATATTTAGTGAATCTCTAATTCATTTGGGTAAGTATAGGTACACTACGTTCTAGGATGTGAGTATGAATGAAGATGTGTATAATTATAATAATAATATGAGTATGTGTATATATAGTATGAGTATGGTATTGGTATGAGTATACGAAAAGAAGGACTGCCTGCAAAAAGTGATGAGATCCCATCAAAAACATTACATGTAAAAAAATACAAGTCTCGCAACGTAATTCTTCTACTTCAAAAAAGTTTCGATATGTAATGAGAAACATAGTCGGCTATTTTAGTCAGTGCCAGGGGGTGTTAAAACCGTAACAATATTAGATACCTTTATTTTTTTAATACATATATTCCTGCGCTGTGGATCTGATGATATGCTTTTTTTGGTTAATAAAGTTACTGGGTTTTATCAGCTGAAGATTATTTCTTATTATTTTATTGTGTGAACACAACTTAAAGTATCAACCAAATTCTAGTCACACGGAAAACGGGGCCATACCACACGGCTGCCAACTTAGCCGTATCAAGCGCGCAAATCCCGATTCTACTTCACAACACGCCAGCTTGGTTGATATTATATGACAGTGGCGTCACGATCGGCAGCAACCGTAACTTTGTCGGATGACATCGCGTGTTATGTAGAATTTGTAGAAATACGGGTCGTATGACGATTTTACTGAGCAAGTATATTTTTTGACTGCAGTTAATGTCAGAAATATTTAGTTTAGTAGTTAGGTAAACTCTTGTAGGCATTGATTTGTTACGTATAGCAGATTTCCCGCGACGTCGTTCGCTAAAATTTATATATTAGTGACCACGAACGCTGTAAAGAGTTCGAAACGTCGGGATGAATTATAAATTCAATATACGCGATATAATCCGTTTTCATAGTTTTATTATATATTAGTGGTTATTTATTCTATATGAGCATAGAACATTATGCAGCAAAAGATAGCGGTAGGAACTGTTAATAATTTG
Organism: Cydia strobilella; assembly: GCF_947568885.1. Classification (NCBI taxonomy): domain Eukaryota; kingdom Metazoa; phylum Arthropoda; class Insecta; order Lepidoptera; family Tortricidae; genus Cydia; species Cydia strobilella. Next base: position 19,956,537 of record NC_086041.1, on the reverse strand, counting down.
TTAATAATTTTACAACGCATGCCATTTAAAAAAAATCTCCACATAATCTCTCTCAACCCCCTTTAGAAGATTTATTCAACCCCTTTTTAAATTTTGTAGTTTTCAAAAACGATTATATTAGTTTCAGTCCCTTAACTACAAAAAATGTCCGTTCCCGATACAAAAAGACTGAAATCACTGCCTTTTTTTTCTATAATATTACATCTTTCTACGAAGTTTTAAGTCCTTCACTCAAAAAATATTTAATTCCTGATACAAAATTTCAATCTGCTCTTAACCCCCGTAGAGGATGAATTTTTAATAACGCTAGAGTCGCTTTTCTTGATTTACAATTTTATGTCTTACTACGACGTTCTACGAATAAGTCACTGACATAAAAGCAAGTGTGATGCTATACAGCAGTGTGGTGGCTGAAAAATAAGTCCATTCGCGTTGCCAGGGAGGTTTTGGGATTATACTAAGTAAGTTTTTCTATGAGACTAACCATGAAACCGCGAAAAAAAAAAATACCCTCCAATATGGACCAGCCAAAATGTATGAAACATCAGCCATTTTTTTTTATAAATAGTAGGTAGTAAATTTGTCTTAAGACACAGAAGTAGAGGTTACAGTCAATTAAACATTAAAATAAATGAAGGGTACACGGAAAGAACATGTCTAGTCACTTTTTTCGGAAAATGAGATTTTCATCTCAAAATGAACTATGTCTTTTGCTACCACTGTATAATATATTTCAGTAAAACAAATACTTCTGCACAACACGTATAATTTGTTAAGCACTTCCGAACACCACTACGGCCAACAGGTAATGGACCAATTAAGTCAATAGAAAGAAGATCCATTGGAGCAGCAACAGGACGAGGGAACAAACGAAGACCACGAGGTTGTGAATTTGCAATTTTAAAAGACTTGCAAACCTGACAATCGGAAAGGAACCTGGTAACATCACGGTACATATTCGGCCAATAATATACATCACGGGCTTTTAAATACGTCTAATTCACAACCTCGTGGTCTTCGTTTGTTCCCTCGTCCTGTTGCTGCTCCAATGGATCTTCTTTCTATTGACTTAATTGGTCCATTACCTGATAGCCGTAGTGGTGTTCGGAAGTGCTTAACAAATTATACGTGTTGTGCAGAAGTATTTGTTTTCCGTCAAGTAAACCTTTAATCGAGAGAAATGTTTTCTTCGGAAACAAGGAAAAAATAGAAAAAATATTCGCGGACCACAAACAGATCTTTCCACGTCAATCTCAAAATCCATCTGACGTCCTCCGAAGAAAACAAATTCTTCTTCCATATTAAGTTCCAAAAACCACCGATAGATGGCAAAAAAATAAAATATGTAGCGAACGCTACAATATGTAACACAATTTTTTTTTGTTAAAAAAGACCTAGTCACGGAATTACCATACATTCTAACATGGTTCCAAATTTTAAAACCGCGAATACTCAAAATGTTACTAAAGTGACTACACATGTTCTTTCCGTGTACCCTTCAAATGAAAGGGTAGGTACGTAGAGTAATGAAATATTGGATTCGTATTAGGTACTTAAATTGTTATCAACAGAATTACGTAATCCCATCGTAAGTTTCGTAAATCGAAAACGTAAATCCACGGCAGTAATCCCGCGGCTCCATTGGCATGGGGCCGGCACATCAAAGTGATCAAGACTGAATCTGGATATAAAACCGTATTCCAGTAATTCTGTTCCAACACGGCTGCAAGGAACGATCAGTCATAAAAAATAAACGTGAAAATATAAACTGAAAAATTACTCTTAAATATGAGCTAAGGACTGTTGGAATTTATAAATGTTTGTCAAATCTAACATATCGGTAGATAGTATCGCTGATAATCGGTTGTCCCTATGCGTCATTTTCACATTTTTGTTTGTTAGAAAAAGACAAAATTTTACAGAGGTTTATCAGAGTTGCTAAGTTTTATAAATAAGTGGGTGTAAGGAGTGGTTCAGTAAAAAAGTAGCAGTGAAATATCTGGTATATTTTTTTTTTATCTTTTGCTAATTAAGAAGCAGTTTTTTTTTAGTAATCTGTATATAACATATTAAATATATTAATAAGGGGTCACTAACGTGTTTTAAGTCGAAAACGCTCGACATGTTTCACTCCGTACCGAGGAGCGTCATCAGGAGCTTGCGTCGACGGTGACGGCGGCGGTGCTGTATATAACATACTATAAAACCATATTGAAAAATATGCGATTGTTTGATTTTTCTCGTTTTTATTGCAATGTACTTAGAAAACTTTTGGACAACGCAGTTTGACAATCTTCACTTGCCGTTTTCCACAATGCCACAATTGCATTTCCATTTTCACAACTTGTATTATGCTTTTAGGAATATCATGTAGCGAATAAGTCATACTACTTAATTACTTAAATGGATTTTATCTTGGGATGGGTACTCAGGAAGTCTCTCCAATCTAACTAATCTAACAGAGGTTTTTCTATAGGAGACAGATTTCTGTAATGGCAAATACACAAAAGTAGAAATTCCATGTAACTAGCTCAAAGTGAAGTCAAATAAAAAAAAATTGAACAAAAGACAATTTTATCAGGTATTAATTAGCTCATCAAACTGAAAAAACTATTTTTGTGCGAAACACCTCATAAGTTCTCAGAAGACGCTGTCCAAAAAGTGTTAGGAGAGATGTGATATAAAAGGCGAAAACTTGAATTCGCCCTTTTATTTTAAATACGATTGTATTTAATTTTATAAAATAGTATCTACAGATTACTATAAAAAATGTACTGCTCAAAAATTATCACAAAATATAATGAAAAATCCATATAAAGTGCTGCCACTTTCTTCCAACATGGCACGCCCTTCAAATTCGCACTTTCAACATAATATGTCTCAAAAAGTTCGTCTGTCAGTTGCGTGTGTTCCCTCATACTATACGGTTGAACTTTTTTAATGAGGCTTTTCCATCGGACCGTTGCGTAGGGGAGTAATACAAGCCAGACTGATTGAGATTACTCCTAGTACTATATATTTTCAAATTGCGGTTTACAAAAATGCTAGACAGTTGAAATTTTCACAAATGATGTATTTCTGTTGCCGTTATAACAAAAAATACTAAAAATAGAATAAAATAAATATTTAAGTGGGGCTCCAATACAACAAACGTTTTTTTTTTACCGTTTTTTGCGTAATGGTACGGAACCCCTCGTACGCGAGTCCGACTCGCACTTGGCCGGTTTTTTATTTTATTTTTATTCGTACCTTAAATTTTAATTAATCAACTAATGATCAACAGTTATTGTACACTCCCATTGCGTGTTAACCCATCGAGGGTTTAACTTACTATCTTTTAAATGCCCTCTCGGGAAACGATAGTTTATGCGGATAGTTTAAAACCATTTTTGTGAATAAGTGCAAATAAACTTATTGGTGAAAGTTAAGTTTTATGCCAATATCATATTAACATTCTTTGTATATTCAATGAAGTAAATTTTAAAGCATAATTCTTTTCCAAGAGGGTCGATGTTGATGTACTTATATAAATTCACAATTTTTACTTCTTACGTACCTATGTATTATTTAGTTTAGTATACATCTCAAGGAGCTGCAATCTTACAAGTGACAATATTTTTTGTGGCTTCATCTTTTATTGCTGACTGAATCAGATATCAGGAAGTGGTTCATATTTAAGTTACAAGATTTGAAGCACACACACACATATGCTATTGTGTGCCATATTTTGTGTTCTGTGTTTTCTACAATAAAGAGTTTATACATACATACATATGTGTATATTGTATTTTCGGCTCTGTGTTGATGAGTCAGCCACTCAGTCAGTCAGGACATATGCGTTTTAGTATATATAAATATATATTGCTGGGTTTGTGATTTAGATTTAGATAAGTCAGGTGAAATTTATTAATGGATGGGTTCAATCGTTCAAAACCCATATTTAAAATGTCTCACGTTAAAATTGATATAAAGGCACTAAGTTAATATAATTGTGTTAAAAATTGTGATTATGTTGCTAGATTTTAAATTATGCAAATACTTAGATATAAACACCTCATCACTTTAAACAGTGGGTTAATTGTAAAGCTAATAAACACGTGACGCAACATTCCTGTCTACTATAGACCTTGTCTACTATAGACCTAACCTCACTTGAAACAGACCAAAGGGCCGTTTCCTCAGCGCACCCTTAGTTTGCTATCTTTATTAAATCGTTTAGCTCGGTCAGTGTTAACACACGAGGGCGCTCACGTAGAAAGAGATCTTGATACAATCGCCTCTCCTAAGCGGGGCTTTTGCGGGGTTTTACTGCCCAATTACGAGATAGTCTTATGAATACAGGGGATTTCTGAATTATATATTTTTTTAATCTTACTTTTTTGTTTATTTTCTTTACACAAATATCATAAACTAAATGATGCGTTTGAAAACCGCAAATTAAACCAGCATAAAAATAAATTGTTTTGTAAGAACAAATTCCTTATCTGTGAAAATGTTATTATTGCATAATAGGGTATTTGACTGTATTTGAAATAAATCATTTCACACCATGCATGAAATAAAGCACAAGATAATTATTAGAACAACATAGATAGCAGTTATTTTTAAACACAAGTTACATTTAATTAATTGGATAGAAATATAAAAAATCTGGTGAGTTGACCGTGACGTCATTATGTAATGTTTCATATCAATTCCGTATTAGCAAATCGTTTTGACAGTTCTAAAAAAGACTGATTTGACTAGTAGGAAACCGTATTATAACATCAATATGATTTTGTAATAGCATTCAAATTTCGAACAACTGCAATAGTAGATTGTACAACAAGGGCATAAAGCGATCCATTTTCATCCGAGGCAATTTATTGGTTCGAGCGCAGCGAGGACCAAATATAGTCGAGGATAAAAATGGACATTTATGCCTTAGTTATACACTGCTTTTCACTTCGAGTGTGAGTAAAATATACAAAAATCTATATATATAAACGTAAAAGTCCTGACTGACTGACTCACTTAAATCAACGCCCAGCCCAAACCGTTGGAGCTAGAGACCTGAATATTTCACAATAGGTAGCTTTTATAACGTTAGTATCCACTAAGAAGGGGTTTTTCAAAATTCATCCCCTAAGGTGGTGAAAAAGGGGTTGAAAGTTTGTATGGAGATCATAATTTTTTTTAGTGCGGGACTTGAAACTTTGTATAAAGGCATATTATTAAAATACAGGAAAAGTGGTTTCAGCGTTTTTAAAAATTCATCCCCTAAATTGGTTAAAAAAGGGTTGAAAGTTTGAATCCATTACAAATACTTTGAAACTTCCTAGAAAGGCATAATAGCCGATTACAAAAAAAAGTAATATTGACGTTTTTGGAAATTAAACCCCTAAGGGGGTTAAAAAGGGGATAAAAGTTTGTCTTGGGGTTCAAATTTTAATATAAATTATCTATAATAAAAAACAAGATCTCATTTCAGCGTTTTTAAAAATTCATCCCCCAAGGTGGTGAAAAAGGGGTTGAAAGTTTTTATGGAGATCAAATATTTTTGTGAGTGGGAATTGAATCTTTGTAAAAAGGCATATCATTAGAATACAAGAAAAGTAATTTCAGCGTTTTAAAAAATTCATTCCTTAAAAGGGTTAAAAAGGGGTTGAAAGTTTGTATAGGGTCTAAATTATATTTTAAGCTAAGAGTTTGAAACTTCGTAAAAAGGTATTTCATTAAAAGAGAAGAAAGCTAATTTCAGCGTTTTTAAAAATTCATCCCCTAAAGTGGTTAAAAGGGGGTTGAAAGTTTGTCGTGGTCCTAGTTTTATTTTAAGCTAGAACTTGCTAAGAACTTGGAACTTCATAGAAAGATATTTAATTAAACGAGAAAAAAACTTATTTCACCATTATTGAAAATTCATCCCCCAAGGTAATAAAAATGGGGTTGAAAGTTTGTATGGAGATCAAATATTTTTTTGAGTGCGGGACTTGAATCTTTGTATAAAGGCATATTATTAGAATACAAGAAAAGTAATTTAAGCGTTTTTAAATACTCATCCCTTAAAAGGGCTAAAAGGGGTTGAAAGTTTGTATAGGGTCTAAATTATATTTTAAGCTAAGAGTTTGAAACTTCGTAAAAAGGTATTTCATTAAAAGAGAAGAAAGCTAATTTCAGCGTTTTTAAAAATTCATCCCCTAAAGTGGTTAAAAGGGGGTTGAAAGTTTGTCGTGGTCCTAGTTTTATTTTAAGCTAGAACTTGCTAAGAACTTGGAACTTCATAGAAAGATATTTAATTAAACGAGAAAAAAACTTATTTCACCATTATTGAAAATTCATCCCCCAAGGTAATAAAAATGGGGTTGAAAGTTTGTATGGAGATCAAATATTTTTTTGAGTGCGGGACTTGAATCTTTGTATAAAGGCATATTATTAGAATACAAGAAAAGTAATTTAAGCGTTTTTAAATACTCATCCCTTAAAAGGGCTAAAAGGGGTTGAAAGTTTGTATAGGGTCTAAATTATATTTTAAGCTAAGAGTTTGAAACTTCGTAAAAAGGTATTTCATTAAAAGAGAAGAAAGCTAATTTCAGCGTTTTTAAAAATTCATCCCCTAAAGTGGTTAAAAGGGGGTTGAAAGTTTGTCGTGGTCCTAGTTTTATTTTAAGCTAGAACTTGCTAAGAACTTGGAACTTCATAGAAAGATATTTAATTAAACGAGAAAAAAACTTATTTCACCATTATTGAAAATTCATCCCCCAAGGTAATAAAAATGGGGTTGAAAGTTTGTATGGAGATCAAATATTTTTTTGAGTGCGGGACTTGAATCTTTGTATAAAGGCATATTATTAGAATACAAGAAAAGTAATTTAAGCGTTTTTAAATACTCATCCCTTAAAAGGGCTAAAAGGGGTTGAAAGTTTGAATCTATTACAAATGCTTTGAAACTTCTTAGAAAGGCATTGTATAAGATTCCAAAAAAGTTATTTCAACGTTCTTACATATTCAACCCCTAAAGGGGTTAAAAAGGGGATGTAAGTTTATATGTGGTACAAATTTTCTTTCTAACTAGGAACTTGAAACTTGGTAAAAAGGGCATTATATTAAAATAGACGAAAACTGATTACTTCATAGACCTAGCATTACATAGACCAGCTATACGCGTGCGCCCGTAAGGGATAGACATAGATGACGTCATAAACGTGGGGATACCATATTGGTAAAAATTACCCCAATATTTGATATCACGTTGGGGCGATTACCCTGGAGGCAAAGTTAGCTTGTTTGACGGTATTAAAAAATTGTTAAATAAAATGTCAATGGGCCGTCCTTTTTAGGCGTATAAACAATGAAATACCTCCTATAATTCGCGCAGGTGGTACAAAACTAAACATGTTTAGTAAATAAAACGTAAAATAAAATGTATTATGGGTTTTAATTTAAAGAAATCACAAATCGCAATCACACCAATTAATGTACACCACATTTAACCTTCACAACATTTGTTTATTTATTTTTTGGAATTAGAAGTACGAAAAAACTTCGAGGTCAAAATTACCCATAAAATTATGATATTTTCATCTGGTATCCCTAACATGATTGTTATGCAGCTAAATTAAGAAGAAGTTCAAAAATGACTGACCTCAGACTCCTACCTACCTACGTAATTTGGGCGGATAATTTTATAAATAATGTTTTGTTAATTTGCGTAAATAATTGTGATATTTTTATTGAAATCGTTTGATTCTACATTGCTTTGAGTGTAACGTAATTTTACGATGTTATTCTCACATATTGCGCTAAGAGGAAGGTGTAAAATACCGTACTTACGTGTGAAAGATTATGATCTCATATTTTTGCTCAGAGCGGCTATTACAGCCGATTACAGAACAATTCACCAGTATTTTATCAAAGTTCAAGCATTCAAAACGCTAACCATCACTATATTTCATAAGAGAAAGCACAATTTCATACAAAACAACGATAATTAAACAAGCAACGAACAAACATGACATGTCACGTACTTATTTGTTTGCCACAACCTCGGTTGTGGCAGCGGTGGAAAAGTGAAACTATGACAAGGACAAACAATAACAGCGCTTTCTCTGCTACTCCTACTGAAAGATACATAAGACTATCCCGTTCGGTCATTTTCCCCCACTCCTCATGACCGATCCAGTTATACTAGATTCATGGATTACTTACACCTTTTTTGAAAAGTTTGTATTAATAGTTTATGGAGCGAATTTTTTTTTTTTTAAAGTCGACTTGTAAATCTTCTAAGAGGGTCGAGAGGAATTATATCGGGAACAATTTTTTTCAGTTAGGGTCTTGAAACTTCGTAGTTTGTGAAAGACAAATTTCATGCGTTGTATAATTATTAACAAATGATTAACCGTCCCTACTGATATCTTTTGCTGCGTAATCTATATATATATTACGCGAGGCCGATTTTTGTTCATCCCATCAGATCTACAGTTATGGTCCGATTTTGATAAATGATATGGCATTAGATTCGTCTCATGCTGGAGAGTTGCATAAAACTCCTGGATTTTTAATTTTTTTCTGAAAAAGTACTGAAAACTTAATTTGAAAATGTTAAGTTAATTTGTGAGTTTGACCACGTGACATGTCACGTTCCCAATTTTGACTCAAGATGTCAAGATGACCAAATAATAATAGACATGAATTGCACTCAAACCTGTCGTAAGTTCTTCAGCATGATGAAATATTATTTTTGAGGGCAACATGATATCCGCAACACTTAAAACATGTACGAAAATGCAAAAATGATTTTACAATTTGTTGACAATGAATGACAGTAAACATATTGTGTCAACTTTTAAGGGGACTATTATGTCAATACTCTAAATTGCCAGGTTGTTTTCATTTAACCCTTTACCTTCGGGTGTCAACCAGAGTTGCCAGTAAGGCAACACCGCTGCAGTACGGGTGTCAACTATAGTTGATCGAAGCTATGTTCATGTTTAATATTTTTTTAAATCAAAATGAGACCTTGTGTCTTGGTAATAGCGGTCATATTATGCATTGGGATTAATATAGGTGCAAGGAAAAAATATCATAATGTTTCGGTAGATGGCATTGACATAAACATATTTTTAAAATTACCGCTTTTTTGCTGTCAACTGGGGTTGACACCCGTACTGCAGAAGCGCAAATAATTGAACTCAATATGGCGGTCCTAGTGTTGTTTTATATTTCATCGACTTGTTGTAGGAGTGAGACGTGTGGGTGTTTTGAATGTTATTTTTAGTTTTTTGACTTTTCTTTGTCCAAATAGTTACAAAATTGGAATATAATATTTTTTTTACTAAAAACATAACTTCCTGAGCTTCTATCCCGTACTTACAGAAATATCGACAGTTGTATCGATATGCGTACATCACTATTTTTCGTCAGTAGCAGAGATTTGTTTGTATGCCACATTTTAAGTGATTTAATTTTTGCAATATTTCAATAATTATCATCATCATTCAAGTAGTTAGTTGTGTTACATATATAATAAACTAATACTTTAAAACTTAATTTTGAGAAATTCGCTAATAGTAACTTAAAATTCTTCAATTTCTTAGTGATTAATATTAAGCGTGAAATAAGAAATATTAGTGAATATAAATACACTAAGTGATAAGTTATTAACTAAACATATTATACTTAATGTGTGTGTGAAATTTCAAGCACGTAGCTCTGCTGTAGTACTTCAAAAGTTACAAGTAAGTGAAATTATGTCAAACCGCTGACTCTCGCCAATACATGCCCGTATTGAGCGGTGACTCGGTGTTCAAAGTCTCCGTAGGTAAAGGGTTAAAAAATGTTGATATATGCAAACTTATTTCGCATACCTATTTAAAATGTGGAGAACGGTCAAGTGCGAGTTGGACTCGTGATCAAAATGTTCCGTGTCACTATATATAGCATATTGACTAAATGTAAAAAACCGGGCAAGTGCGAGTCGGATTCGCGCACGTAGGGTGCCGTACCATTATTATCTTTAAAAACGGCAACAAAATCTAAACGACCGACCATTGACGGCTGTTATGGCTATCAGATCTACAGTTATGGTTCGATTTTAATAAATTATATGTCATTGAATTCGTCTCATTTGCAATAAGCTGTTAGTTTTTTGATTTTTTCCCGATAAAGTACTAAAAAGTTAATTTGAAAAAATGTACCACGTGACCTTTGTTCTGACTTGAGATTGAATTGAACTCGAACCTGTATCCAATGTATGTAAGGTATCCAATTCATTCAAATATTTGTTTTGAAAATGAAAATGAAAAAAATGAAAATATTTTATTTCATTAATAAAATGTTACATTACAAGGTAGTAGGTTCCTTTTAAGTATATTATACCTGTATCAGGAAGAGCAGAAAGAAAACTTAAGCTAATACATAATATTATCTACATTAAATGTGTGTGTGTGTGTGTGTGTGTGTGTGTGTGTGTGTGTGTGTGTGTGTGTGTGTGTGTGTGTGTGTGTGTGTGTGTGTGTGTGTGTGTGTGTGTGTGTGTGTGTGTGTGTGTGTGTGTGTGTGTGTGTGTGTGTGTGTGTGTGTGTGTGTGTGTGTGTGTGTGTGTGTGTGTGTGTGTGTGTGTGTGTGTGTGTGTGTGTGTGTGTGTGTGTGTGTGTGTGTGTGTGTGTGTGTGTGTGTGTGTGTGTGTGTGTGTGTGTGTGTGTGTGTGTGTGTGGCATTAGATTCGTCTCATGCTGGAGAGTTGCATAAAACTCCTGGATTTTTAATTTTTTTCTGAAAAAGTACTGAAAACTTAATTTGAAAATGTTAAGTTAATTTGTGAGTTTGACCACGTGACATGTCACGTTCCCAATTTTGACTCAAGATGTCAAGATGACCAAATAATAATAGACATGAATTGCACTCAAACCTGTCGTAAGTTCTTCAGCATGATGAAATATTATTTTTGAGGGCAACATGATATCCGCAACACTTAAAACATGTACGAAAATGCAAAAATGATTTTACAATTTGTTGACAATGAATGACAGTAAACATATTGTGTCAACTTTTAAGGGGACTATTATGTCAATACTCTAAATTGCCAGGTTGTTTTCATTTAACCCTTTACCTTCGGGTGTCAACCAGAGTTGCCAGTAAGGCAACACCGCTGCAGTACGGGTGTCAACTATAGTTGATCGAAGCTATGTTCATGTTTAATATTTTTTTAAATCAAAATGAGACCTTGTGTCTTGGTAATAGCGGTCATATTATGCATTGGGATTAATATAGGTGCAAGGAAAAAATATCATAATGTTTCGGTAGATGGCATTGACATAAACATATTTTTAAAATTACCGCTTTTTTGCTGTCAACTGGGGTTGACACCCGTACTGCAGAAGCGCAAATAATTGAACTCAATATGGCGGTCCTAGTGTTGTTTTATATTTCATCGACTTGTTGTAGGAGTGAGACGTGTGGGTGTTTTGAATGTTATTTTTAGTTTTTTGACTTTTCTTTGTCCAAATAGTTACAAAATTGGAATATAATATTTTTTTTACTAAAAACATAACTTCCTGAGCTTCTATCCCGTACTTACAGAAATATCGACAGTTGTATCGATATGCGTACATCACTATTTTTCGTCAGTAGCAGAGATTTGTTTGTATGCCACATTTTAAGTGATTTAATTTTTGCAATATTTCAATAATTATCATCATCATTCAAGTAGTTAGTTGTGTTACATATATAATAAACTAATACTTTAAAACTTAATTTTGAGAAATTCGCTAATAGTAACTTAAAATTCTTCAATTTCTTAGTGATTAATATTAAGCGTGAAATAAGAAATATTAGTGAATATAAATACACTAAGTGATAAGTTATTAACTAAACATATTATACTTAATGTGTGTGTGAAATTTCAAGCACGTAGCTCTGCTGTAGTACTTCAAAAGTTACAAGTAAGTGAAATTATGTCAAACCGCTGACTCTCGCCAATACATGCCCGTATTGAGCGGTGACTCGGTGTTCAAAGTCTCCGTAGGTAAAGGGTTAAAAAATGTTGATATATGCAAACTTATTTCGCATACCTATTTAAAATGTGGAGAACGGTCAAGTGCGAGTTGGACTCGTGATCAAAATGTTCCGTGTCACTATATATAGCATATTGACTAAATGTAAAAAACCGGGCAAGTGCGAGTCGGATTCGCGCACGTAGGGTGCCGTACCATTATTATCTTTAAAAACGGTGTTATGGCTATCAGATCTACAGTTATGGTTCGATTTTAATAAATTATATGTCATTGAATTCGTCTCATTTGCAATAAGCTGTTAGTTTTTTGATTTTTTCCCGATAAAGTACTAAAAAGTTAATTTGAAAAAATGTACCACGTGACCTTTGTTCTGACTTGAGATTGAATTGAACTCGAACCTGTATCCAATGTATGTAAGGTATCCAATTCATTCAAATATTTGTTTTGAAAATGAAAATGAAAAAAATGAAAATATTTTATTTCATTAATAAAATGTTACATTACAAGGTAGTAGGTTCCTTTTAAGTATATTATACCTGTATCAGGAAGAGCAGAAAGAAAACTTAAGCTAATACATAATATTATCTACATTAAATGTGTGTGTGTGTGTGTGTGTGTGTGTGTGTGTGTGTGTGTGTGTGTGTGTGTGTGTGTGTGTGTGTGTGTGTGTGTGTGTGTGTGTGTGTGTGTGTGTGTGTGTGTGTGTGTGTGTGTGTGTGTGTGTGTGTGTGTGTGTGTGTGTGTGTGTGTGTGTGTGTGTGTGTGTGTGTGTGTGTGTGTGTGTGTGTGTGTGTGTGTGTGTGTGTGTGTGTGTGTGTGTGTGTGTGTGTGTGTGTGTGTGTGTGTGTGTGGCATTAGATTCGTCTCATGCTGGAGAGTTGCATAAAACTCCTGGATTTTTAATTTTTTTCTGAAAAAGTACTGAAAACTTAATTTGAAAATGTTAAGTTAATTTGTGAGTTTGACCACGTGACATGTCACGTTCCCAATTTTGACTCAAGATGTCAAGATGACCAAATAATAATAGACATGAATTGCACTCAAACCTGTCGTAAGTTCTTCAGCATGATGAAATATTATTTTTGAGGGCAACATGATATCCGCAACACTTAAAACATGTACGAAAATGCAAAAATGATTTTACAATTTGTTGACAATGAATGACAGTAAACATATTGTGTCAACTTTTAAGGGGACTATTATGTCAATACTCTAAATTGCCAGGTTGTTTTCATTTAACCCTTTACCTTCGGGTGTCAACCAGAGTTGCCAGTAAGGCAACACCGCTGCAGTACGGGTGTCAACTATAGTTGATCGAAGCTATGTTCATGTTTAATATTTTTTTAAATCAAAATGAGACCTTGTGTCTTGGTAATAGCGGTCATATTATGCATTGGGATTAATATAGGTGCAAGGAAAAAATATCATAATGTTTCGGTAGATGGCATTGACATAAACATATTTTTAAAATTACCGCTTTTTTGCTGTCAACTGGGGTTGACACCCGTACTGCAGAAGCGCAAATAATTGAACTCAATATGGCGGTCCTAGTGTTGTTTTATATTTCATCGACTTGTTGTAGGAGTGAGACGTGTGGGTGTTTTGAATGTTATTTTTAGTTTTTTGACTTTTCTTTGTCCAAATAGTTACAAAATTGGAATATAATATTTTTTTTACTAAAAACATAACTTCCTGAGCTTCTATCCCGTACTTACAGAAATATCGACAGTTGTATCGATATGCGTACATCACTATTTTTCGTCAGTAGCAGAGATTTGTTTGTATGCCACATTTTAAGTGATTTAATTTTTGCAATATTTCAATAATTATCATCATCATTCAAGTAGTTAGTTGTGTTACATATATAATAAACTAATACTTTAAAACTTAATTTTGAGAAATTCGCTAATAGTAACTTAAAATTCTTCAATTTCTTAGTGATTAATATTAAGCGTGAAATAAGAAATATTAGTGAATATAAATACACTAAGTGATAAGTTATTAACTAAACATATTATACTTAATGTGTGTGTGAAATTTCAAGCACGTAGCTCTGCTGTAGTACTTCAAAAGTTACAAGTAAGTGAAATTATGTCAAACCGCTGACTCTCGCCAATACATGCCCGTATTGAGCGGTGACTCGGTGTTCAAAGTCTCCGTAGGTAAAGGGTTAAAAAATGTTGATATATGCAAACTTATTTCGCATACCTATTTAAAATGTGGAGAACGGTCAAGTGCGCGGTCAAGTGCGAGTTGGACTCGTGATCAAAATGTTCCGTGTCACTATATATAGCATATTGACTAAATGTAAAAAACCGGGCAAGTGCGAGTCGGATTCGCGCACGTAGGGTGCCGTACCATTATTATCTTTAAAAACGGCAACAAAATCTAAACGACCGACCATTGACGGCTGTTATGGCTATCAGATCTACAGTTATGGTTCGATTTTAATAAATTATATGTCATTGAATTCGTCTCATTTGCAATAAGCTGTTAGTTTTTTGATTTTTTCCCGATAAAGTACTAAAAAGTTAATTTGAAAAAATGTACCACGTGACCTTTGTTCTGACTTGAGATTGAATTGAACTCGAACCTGTATCCAATGTATGTAAGGTATCCAATTCATTCAAATATTTGTTTTGAAAATGAAAATGAAAAAAATTAAAATATTTTATTTCATTAATAAAATGTTACATTACAAGGTAGTAGGTTCCTTTTAAGTATATTATACCTGTATCAGGAAGAGCAGAAAGAAAACTTAAGCTAATACATAATATTATCTACATTAAATGTGTGTGTGTGTGTGTGTGTGTGTGTGTGTGTGTGTGTGTGTGTGTGTGTGTGTGTGTGTGTGTGTGTGTGTGTGTGTGTGTGTGTGTGTGTGTGTGTGTGTGTGTGTGTGTGTGTGTGTGTGTGTGTGTGTGTGTGTGTGTGTGTGTGTGTGTGTGTGTGTGTGTGTGTGTGTGTGTGTGTGTGTGTGTGTGTGTGTGTGTGTGTGTGTGTGTGTGTGTGTGTGTGTGTGTGTGTGTGTGTGTGTGTGTGTGTGTGTGTGTGTGTGTGTGTGTGTGTGTGTGTGTGTGTGTGTGTGTGTGTGTGTGTGTGTGTGTGTAGGTGTATGAGATCGTGTGAGTGCAGGTGGTGAGGTGATGTACTAATCGGCACTTCTTATATATAGGTACTGTAAAGCATAGAACTATGTATCGTACTTTTCTTACACAATAGGTATTTTCTTATACAATACTTATTATATTAAAACTGATAAGTAGGTACTTTACAGTTTAAGTTAATATCAACTTAATTTAATATATCAGAGCCTCTGTCTCCTCGTAGTTAAGTATTTTAAGCCACTCGGTTAATATTTTTTTACATTTATATAGTTGTAAATTGTATATATTTAGTATTTTGTTTATTTTATTGTACACATATGCAGATTGCGCTCCAAATTGTCTCTTAGCAAATACAGATTTTGTAGTTGATATGGGGGCAACATTATGTTTTCTTCTACGATTTAGCAGCTGTGGGTTAAATGGTAATGTTTTATGTAGTCTCGTTGTTACACTCAGTACATACAGCTTCCTCATTGTTAGTAAGTCACTTAGGTGGTAGAGCTCTTTCGTTGGGAATCTGTATGGCTTAGAGTACATAACCTTTAGTAAACAACGTTGCCCCCTTTCAACTTCCAGAAACTTGGTTTTTGCTGAGCCACCCCACACTGATATGCAGTAAGACATTACTGATTGAGCTAAAGTTATATGTAACTGATTTAATAGATTTTTTGTTGTTATGTGTCTTAACTTTTTGAATAGCCATATCAGTTTTCGTATTCTCATATTTACATATTCAGTATGAGCGTACCACGACATGCGCTGGTCCAGCATTACACCTAGATATTTTGTGGAGTTTACTTTATCAATTCCCATACAGTTACATGAAGGTAGATTAGAATTATTACAAGTATGAATTTTTAAGTTAAGATTATTATTAGGTTGTGAGCTGATATATTTAGTAAAACATATGTAATTTGTTTTATTAACATTAAGAGTTAGAAGGTTCGTTTTTAGCCAAGAAGCCACTTTACTGAGTCCTATCTCAGCCCTTTCAAACACAGACTCCCAGGATGGACCTTCAAATACTATGGCAGTGTCATCGGCGTAAGACAAGATGTGCCCACATTGTATTCCGAGGTTTGTCAGGTCATTAATATAGAGTAGAAATAATGTAGGCCCAAGGACAGAACCCTGGGGGACGCCGAATGTTATGTCTGCCTCCTGGCTTATAAAGTCACCTATCTTAACTCTCTGGGTTCGCCCCTGTAAATAGTCACTTAGCAAATTTAGTGGAGTACCTCTTATGCCAGCCCTCTTCATCTTGTGAATAAGAGTGGGGAGAGAGACGGTGTCAAATGCCTTCTGCAGGTCTAAGAAAACAGCAAGACACTTGTTACTGTAACATGCATACACCACACTAAAAATTATATTAAAACAACATAAAATTTTAATTATTGTGTTTGACAAACATGTCAGACATGTGTCATCCACATCGTACTCATCAAGATGACACATGTTTATTTTATTGTTGCTTTGGCACATAGAAGGTAGGATTCTACAGTATCTTGTTTCTGACCATGGCTTTAAATTCAGGGTTCGATTCTACTCGCTAAACTGAGCTACTTTTATTATGGGACCAACCCTAATATAGCGAATTTTTTTTAGCTTTTCCATAGAAAACGTCGACATCTGATTTGCCAAAATGTATGAAAAAGCCAAGTTTTATATTTATTTCAAAAAGCACGTACGGCGAGAATTGTTCTTATGAGGATGTTAAATGATGTCGGATCTTTAAGGTAAACGGTCAGCCAATTTTCCGCATCGGTCCGCGACCTTGGTGCGGTGCGGCAGATGTGCGATCGTGTGTAAAAGCCGTAACAGACTACCGCACCGCACCGCGATCTTGGTGCGCCACACCCATAAGTGAGAGCGAGAAAGATAATATCTCGAAAAGCCGTATTGGTGCGGTCAAAATATCTCTTTCTTGCTCTAACTTATAGCTGCGTCCTTAACGTACGTACGGTGACCACGGTGCACACTATCGATACGTGCGCCGCACCGCACCAAGGCCGCGGTGAGGTGTGGTAGTCTCTAACGGCTTTTACGATAGTCTGTTAAATACGGTTATAATATTTCTTTCTCGCTCTAATTTATAGCTGCGTCGATAACGTACGTACGGTGACCACCTTGCACACTATCGATACGTGCGCCGCACCGCACCAAGGCCGCGGTGAGGTGTGGTAGTCTCTAACGGATTTTACGATAGTCTGTTAAATACTTCTATAATATTTCTTTCTGGCTCTAACTTAAAGCTGCGTCCTTAACGTAGGTACGGTGACCACCTTGCGCACTATCTCTTTCTCGCGCTTTAGGTGCATCGCACAATGACCTTGGTGCGGTGCGGTAATGTGTTAGGCGCTTAAGGTGGGCCGCCATATGCTGAGAGCGAGAAAGAGATATTTTGACGGTACCAAGGTCGCGGTCCAGTCGTTGTACAGACTTTCAGAAAAGTAAATTAAAAAAAAAAAAACTAAATTAGGTCCAAAGGCCTGACACTCTTTGATAGAGAAAGATAGTCTTATTGCGATTCCTATAAGAAGAAAGAGAAAATAGTGCCATGCTTTGTCTTTATCACCGACCGGGCATTTTGTCATGGTCGGGTTATGGCATCATAGCAAGGAGGCGATGGCGAAGGCGAAATACCGAAATTTATAAGAGTGAAAGAGAAGAAGGATTATGCTGCCATACACGAAACTGTCAATACATGAATATGTCTTTCTCTTACCCCTGGTCGCTCGGTTTCATGTCTATAACTACGTGTATATAGTATTGTCTATTATTAGGTCTACCGCTAAAACCGAAATTCGCAAATTGCGGGGATCTTTCTCTTTTACTCCAATGAAGGCGTAATTAGAGTGACAGAGAAAGATGCCCGCAATTTGAACTTCGATTTTCGTTGTTATAGCCCAGACACGGAATGTCACGGAATGTTTGTAAAATGTTTGTAAACTTCAGTCTCATGAACTCGCGCAGCGAGGGTTCCGTACTTTTTAGTATTTGTTGTTATAGCGGCAACAGAAATACATCATCTGCGAAAATTTCAACTGTTTAGCTATCACGGTTCATGAGATACAGCCCGGTGACAGACAGACGGATAGACGGACAGACGGACAGCGGAGTCTTAGTAATAGGGTCCCGTTTTTACCCTTTGGGTACGGAACCCTAAGCACAAGTGTTATAATATCTAGGATTATGAGCCAAAAATCGGTGGAATAAAAACGTCGTTTTGAGCAAGTGTGTTGAAAACATAAAATTATACATTAGCCCTATGAAATTTTAGGCATGAGAGCCAAATGGCAAGACAAGAAAACAACGCGCAGAAACCCAGCGAAGGCCGAAGGCCGAGCTGCGGGAATGAAGTGCTCGCATGAGGATCTTTTCTTTCTACCAAAAGTACAACTTCATTACTTTTTCCCTTTGGAAAACAAAACTACTGCACCAACAACAGCACCAACAACTACTACACATCAACAACAGCACATGAATGCCTGAATGAATGAACATTTTATGAATCTTTTTACATGTAATGTTTTGATAGGATACTTTATGTACCCATTTTTATTGCTCTTGAGTTTTTTATTTCATTAAGCGTTCAGTCTTAGGCTGCCTGTCCACAGGAGCGGAGCGAGGTGGCGGAGCGATGAACGAGGAAAAAATCCACCGATTGAATGGCATAAAATCTCCGCTCTGTAATTTTAATGAAATTCTATTGCTGGATTATTTCCCCGCTTACCGCTCCGCTCCAGTGGACAGGCAACCTAACTTTTAGAACCATACTCTTGCGGCGTTTTGACGCCGCAACGGGTCTCTAGTGTTCTATATTATGCTCATGTAGAATATATAACCACCAACATACAAATCCACGCATACGAAGTCGCGGGCAACAGCTAGTATCCAATATTTTAGGTTATTTTACCGTATTTATTCAAGACTAAAGTAAATTGTACTCGGTTGTTTCGGGGGCGCGGGGCACGCCAGTCGGGAGCGCGCCGGTCGGGGGCGGCCGGTCGGTTTGTATGGCAGATTTTGGACTTTATTGCTAAGTTAATAAGTCGTAATAGATGATTTGACTTTATGCTCTAGAACATAATAAGCAACTTTATGTCGTCTACGCACGACTTAAAGTCGAACTTTACGAGCATGAGAAGTGACATACCTATATCTCATGTTACTTGATATCGAACGATATGGCAGTCGGCCTCCGACTCTAGTTTGTCTCTGAATTTAAAAAAAATACGGACGCGTGACATGCGTGAAAAGAGATTTCGTTTACCGCCATGTGCCGTTCAGTTTATCTTTTCATTCGTTTGTATAAAATTAGTTACAACCAAGACCAACAGACAATTAGTAAAGTATGAAAATCTTGTAAATATTAAATAATAATAAAACAAGTGTAACATTAAGGAGATTGCGACAACAAGGCATATTAAAGCTCTATGTGCAATCTAAATTAAAACTTCATTAGCTTGTTTATGGTTTTATAAAACAGCAGGAGGTGAGAACACATAAAAAGTATTCATATAAGAGACCTCAGTGTATGAACATATTAATCTGTACCTACCTTAGGTATAAGTTAGAAACATTCCCAACACAATAAATCAAAACTAAACCAGTCACTTTTATGTATGTTACGTCATTTACCATTAAGTATTAAGTTACATGACGTTCAACATATTATTTTGTTCCTTTTTATTATTTTTCTAATAGTACTGCAGGTAGAGGTAGACCTTTTAAAGTTTTTGCCATGGAGATTAAGAAAAACATATGTATATCAATTTATTTTGAATGTTAACAATTTTCGAACAAAATATTTTTTGGGATATTTTTAGGGGGTATTTCATACTAAAAACAGAATAAAATCAATATTTAAGGGGGCTGCCATTCAACAAACGTGATTTTTTTGCCGTTTTTATAGATAATGGTACGGAACCCTTCGTGCGCGAGTCCGACTCGCACTTGGCCGGTTTTTAATAACCCACAACACAAATCCCTCGAAAACGGACATGCAAGAGCGTATCCATATTAGTCAACAAGAACTTCCTATTCATATCTGATTCTCATTACGAATGGTTTGTTTTGTCAAATTGCCTTAATTATAATTTAGAACGTAAGCTGGCAAATATTCATTTTAATTCCAATCACTAAAGGTTAAACTCGTTTGAATAGACTACTCGTACCTATGTCACGGGTGGTTGGTTTTGAACGGAACGCTGCAATTACATTTGGATTAATTGGTCATCGGTAACGGAGCCGTGCGAAACATGTGCTTGTACATTATTACGGCTAATGGACATTACAGAGTTGGGCACGACGTACACTCAGCGTCAAATACTCTGTAGCAGTCAAAGTGGCAAAATAGTTCGGTACACCATACCAAATATATGGTGTACCGAACTATTTGACTACTTTGACTGCTACAAAGTATTTGACGCTGAGTGTACACGGACAGAGCAAAGTAATAAAAACTTCGTGTATCTTATTAATAAAATATATATTTAATTCGACAATTTGAATCGTAAAATGAGAATATTAACAAAAACACAGCCTTTGATAGTTTACGTTTAGTTTAAGTACTTGGACCAATTGAAGAGCTCTAAGACATACATAAAAACATAAGTTTTACCCGTCTGTATGAAGGCATAATTATGTTTGTAGTATATAGAAGTTGGCAAACTGCCCCTGCTCACTCCCCGAGTCACCGTACTTATTCTCATATACTTATTCTCCCGTACTAAATTTCTACCTTCATTACATTGCTTAGTTATAAATTTAAGGGTTAATAAATAATCATTGGAAAAAAACCACTTCACAAAACAGTTTGAAATGCCATTTAATCATTTACAACCATAATGCATCTCAATAACAACAATAATTAGCCTAGAGTTTTTTACAGATTTTTTGTTGTAGAGTTCTATTCTGGTCTTGATGAGTTAAATAATGCTGTTTGGTCATATCATCAAACAGCATTACTTAAACGCATATGCTTACTTTTTAGACGATTTTTTTGATGATTTTTTTGATGATGATGAGATGAGAGCGTTGAAAAGTGTGTGTGGTGTGAGATTACAACATAGAATTAGGAACAGGGTGATAAGGGAAAAGTGTGGACTGAACGAAGATGTAGTGACAAAAAATGAGAAAGGTATGTTGAGATGGTTTGGACACGTGGAAAGAATGAGTGAAGAAAGTTAACAAAGAGAGTGTATAAAGGAGAGGTAGAAACGGGAGTTGGAAGGGGCAGACCTCGGCGGACTATTTCTGATCAGATCGGGGAAATCCTGAAGAAAGGCCAGGTCAAGAGCACCCTAAACCGGCGAGCGTGTATGACGAATGTTATGAAAGTGAAGGAAGCGAAAGAGGTATGTCAGGATCGTAGCAAGTGGAAATCCGTGGTCTCTGCCTACCCCTCCCGGGAAATAGGCGTGATAATATGTATATATGTCTGTTACTTTTAGGTAAAAGCTAAAAAATCGCTATAAAGGCAGAACTCGAGCTTGACAAAAATATGACTTGAAGACCTAACTTTAAACATAACGAAGAGGACAAATCGCTAAACGTGAATCGTTGAAAAGTTCCGTTTTCATCATCAGCAGTTCGAATCGACTGTCACTTTTTTAAATATAAATGCTTGATTTGTTGATGAAAACACAAAAATCGCTATATGTAAATCGCCTTTAAGATTTGAGGAGTTCCCTTAATTCCTCGATCATATATCCCATCATCATAACTGAGTTTTGACAAAAACGGAAGCAATCTGTATGTGTATACTTTCAATCTAAATAATCATTTTCTAAACCGGTCGAGAAATGAAGAAATTATGGAGTAAGAAACATAAAAAAAAACAACCAAATTGAGAACCGAAATCTCCTTTTGAAATCTTGAAGTCGGTTAAAAACTGTAAAAAATATTTTTCACTGCGCCAGCTGGTAAAAGCTCTCTTGATTCAAAAACTGATGAGAAAGTTGCATTTTATCCACATTGTCGGGCAATATAATCAAATGCAAAACGTCAGGCCATAAATAAACGTAAGTTTGTACGCGATTAAGTCCCGTGTTAGTTTTAAAATTGTAGTGAAAAATGTTGTTGTTGTGTTGTGAAAAGTGTTTCACTCGGTGGCAAAAAAATTTTAACCCTCGAGGGTCTGAAATAGGGTAGTTGCACGAGCCTTGAAACCCTCACAACGCTCAAGATTCCACTTATCGAACCACTCGCTGCGCTCGTGGTTCAATTATGCAATCTTTCGCTTGCTCGGATGTCAATATTAGCACGAGCGATTAAACAACAACTTTGCCCCCTTGTAAAACAAAATAACTATTACATCTTATTCCACTATGTGAGAATTTTTCGTGATGTATTTATTTTGTCATAGTTATATTGGGTTTGGGTGTTACCTGTTGTCGAAAATTATCTTTAATAAAGTAGCCAATGGATAAAGGCCTTTAATCGATCGAATAGCAATTAAGCGGGAAGAGCGGCAATAAAATTGGGCAAGTGTTATAAATTAATCAATCCGTGGATCCCGGCCAACGCGCGTGACCAGCCTTTGGGCTAATTTATTCTCGCTGCTCCATCGTGATTTAATCGTTAACACGAAAAATAATAAGACATAAAAAATACCTAAAATTAGATAAGGACTGGGTTAGTGAGAATTAGAATATAATACCAACTTAAGAATACAAAGGTACTTACTTAAACGTAAGTAAAACAAAGTGTAATTTCGCTTAAATGGTATAAAAATACCTGTCCCAAACCTTCGCTTTGTCGCACTGCCTTCTGAAATTTATACTATCAAATCATCGAAATTTGAATTGAATTAAAAAAAAAAAAATCATTTTGCACAACAACGTGTTAGGTTAACCGTGACCAAACCGCGTGACCAGAACACACCATATATTTTATAATTTTACATCGATCGTCTAGTCAAAACTACGTAGGTACCTAGTTTTCACTGAAATAATTCATTTCATTGAAAACTAGGTATGTACGCGTAGTACTTATATGTATGAAGTTACATATCAGTTGCTAAGGCATACACTTAAAAACGGATAATATTTTATTTTATCCTTTTTGAAGTCTGTTTTCTTTTTTTTGTAAAATGTTTTTTTTTTTTTTTTTAAGTTTTAAGACATTGTTAAAAGCTTATGAGTGACGCGTGACGCATGAATGAAAAACATGATCATGCTTAGCACTAAATTCGAAATTATTCCTGTCACTAAACTAAATCCATTCTCCGCCCCGTCACTGACCCTAACCCCCAACCCCCCGATCACTCAACCAACACCCAACCACAGCACACCAACTCCTGATCACTAAACCCCTCGACCCAGAACCCTGAACCACCACACCTGAACCCCAGACCCCTTATCTCCTAACCCTAACCCCCGATCCCTCAACTTCCAACCCCCGACCGCTAAACTCCTAACCCCTGATCCCTCAACTCCTAACCCATCACCCCTCGACCCATCACTCACCGCCCCCTAAACCCCCTAACCTCTCAAACCCTGACTCGTCAAACCCCTGACCCCTCAACCCCCAACGTCAGAACCCCCAAACACCACCCTCTACCTTCACCTCTCACACCTACCCCTCACCTCTCAGTATTTCTGTAGTCATTCCCAACACTACCTAACTCAAAAATCATAATACTCCCAATTATAAGAGGGAAGTTACACATATCGCCCGTGGTCTTCATCATCAGTAGCCTTACACGAGTTTGACACTGACATATTCGCTAGCATGTGCGTAACTTACTTTCTATACATCTCGCTCGTACTGGCATCCTATTAGTGCGAGCGAGATGTATACAAGGTAAGTTACGAAGACGTTAGCGAATATGTAGTGTCAAACTCGTGGTAAGGCTACAGTTGCACTACATCAAATTGGTGGTTATCGGGAGGAAATGCTTGAGGTTACTTTAGAAAACACCGATATCACCGTATGGTGACACGTGTATTATTCGTGCCTTTAAAAATTTAGGAGTTCCCTCAATTCCTCTTGGATCCCATCATCAGAATAGCACTAGATTAATGTGGGACCGCCTTGGAGGTAGTTCCTTTAGAACAAAAAAAAAATTCAAATCAACCACGGGTCTCGGAGTAATCGGTGAACATACGTTTAAAAAATACATCGTATGAAATTGAAGTCGGTTAAAAATAGAACATTCGAACTATGGTTTACTGTAAGAACACTGTTGCTCTTTAGAGAGATAACATACTTAAAAAAATATATTTTATATCTATGCCATCAAACAAAACAATGATTGTTCCATTTAGTAAAGAGTAAGCGACAACAGTAATGTGATCTCTGTATCAATATTGAAATTTCAAATATTGAATACTGTAATAGATTTAAGAACCTAGTATTAAGACATAATGACATGTAAAAATATTTTTTATCAATAAATGATCGTATCGTATCGTAAAGGTTTTTATTGTATTCATTTTCGCTGTTATTAAAAAAATCTTGTAAATTTATAGCGCGAACCCTGATGTATAGGCATCACTATCACTACATAGTATAAAACAAAGTCGCTTCATGCTGTCTGTCTGTCCCTATGTATGCTTAGATAAAAATGATTTTAAGAGGAAGGTTTATATACATCAGCATTGCACCGGTGCGAAGCCGGGGCACCGCTAGTTCTAAATAAAAATAGATCAAACTGTCCAGCCAGCGGTCACTTAAAGCCTGTGATCTAGATTTAGCACTGAATTTGGCTGATTTGGCTGGGTGTCGGACATTGTCGGCAGGGGGACAGTTCTAAAAGTGCAACGGACCCCCCTTCCCACTCTTTACGGGCCATTAGATGCGTCCGCGGGAAATCGTCATTTGCATAAGCGGCTTGCTTCCCTACACGGAGTAATTGCGATCACATGGTTGTGACCAGCTTAACCTAAACTCTGCTACATCCCTTCTAGCGCATTGTTGGCAGACTGTAGGGTGTATTAAGTCTTTAGTATTACAGAGTTCAGGTTAAATTTGTCTGTCAAGGGTAGGTTTAAGTTAGCTACTAGCAATGTTTGCTTGGCACTTAGGTACGCGTAGCTCTTAGAGCTTTTAATCGACGTCCCGAATTTCAATCTGATTTAAATACGGCATTGTTTTGAAGGCTTGTTTGGAATGCAATTTGGAAGTGCAGTGGGTAATTTGCATTTAATATAGAGTGCATAGAGTGTGGATCTAGTGAGCGTAACGTTGCCCATTCTGAAGTTAACGCACGGTTGCTTCAGTTGTTTGCGTTGTATTTCAAGTTCCTAAATTACTAATATTTAATTTAGTTCCTAAATTGCAGTCAACTTTGTTGGATTAGCTATTTGGAATACATAACCTTTACTGTACGGATACGATTTCCCTTTAATAGAATATTTGTTAACCCTTAAATTAGAGAAAAAATATATATATTTATTTAATAAACAAATGAGGACGCAGCCTACCACCACAAGGTATATTCCGATTATAATAACAGAATTTGATCTGTATATTTTTACAAATATGGTCTGTCTGCTGTCAGTTTCAAAAAAAATTGAAACATTACTTACATATACTGTACAAAATATCAATTATATTACGCTGCATAAACTTCTTCAATGATGTATAATAACTTGTAGTAGGCGCTATCGGCGTGCCTTTGATCATGACTTTTAGAGAGAGAGAGAGAGAGAGTAAAAATAAAAAATAAACAACGAGAATTCACACTTTTATCGGATTTCTGAACGTACTCCTACTTCCCGCGTGAGTGAGGCATCTGTCATCTCATTGTCGTTTGTCATGCATGCCAAACGGTCATGACGTCCTATTAAAATAACAAGTTTTTGTTTAAAAAGGACACGAAACTCCTTAAAATATGTAAAGAAGAGTGACCCAATTGTAAATTGGAAGAAAAAATAAGAAGATTGCAGAAAGAACGTTCGCGATCAAGGTCAAGCGTCCCCTCGTCTGCAATTCGGCATGGCTGGTATGCTGGGACGTTCGATTAGTTTTACTATTTAATACACCTAACATTCCGAAAGGGAACATTAATGCAAGGTAAGAAATAGAATGGAGTAATACCAAGTGCTAAATTGTTCAAGTTATTTTATTTCTATTTGGTGTTAGTGCTGTGCGTTTGGAGTGTTATAACTAGACATCTCTAGTTGCTGACTGCACTCGGTGGTTCAAGTGGTTGTGCTGTACAATCTGGAATGCTATTTTTAGGCGTATCTGGTTGTTCACTGCATAAAATGTCGCATTTTCATCTTTTTTCTTACTTGCTGTCATCTCAAATGACTATTTTCACATCACCTATTCGAAAAGGGAACTTTTCTTCCCTGCTAGGAGGGATCAAAGTGGCACTTTTCTGTTCAAGGACATTTTGTTGCCAGTATGAAATATTGACACAAAGACATATGAAATTAGTATGCATATAATCGATTACAATTTATTTATAATCGATTACGTGCATACAATTTTTCTAACTTAAATAATATTTTGTTGTAATTGTAAACAATAAATGTAATTAGCGTATTTTAAATTAATTAATAGCATATTTAAATTAAGTAAATTAATTAATTAATTAGCATAATATTTACAAAGAAACGTAAAAAAACATTAGTTTAATAATTTAATTTTTATTTTGACATTTTAGGTCTTCTTAAACGCAGCCATACTTGTCTATGCAATTTAAAAAGTTTATATTTAAAAAGTTTTGTATAAATGTTTCACAAAGCATAATTATGCGGTTCTGTATTGTGTAAAAATTTGTAAATACTTAGTTTAAATCAATAAATAACTTTATAATAATAAATATAAGTGATGTCAGGCTTCATAGTATTCTTCCGAAGATTTGGTTCAAAGGGGTAAGACCTAATTTGTTACCAGAAAATCTACAAAAATAATGTACTTGATTTTCATTGTATCATTTTAGGTGTTTGCTGCTGTCTCTGAATAGTTATTTGTTATACAAGGGTGCAAAGTTGTATTTTACCCGCGAGTGTGGAATTGAAACATGAGCAAGCGAAAGGATTCTATAGTTTAACCACGAGCGAAGCGAGTGGTTCTAAAATAGAATCCTGAGCATAGCGAGTGTTTCAACACACGAGAAGTAAAATACATTTGCACCTGTGTGTAACACAAAACTTTTCCCCTCACTATAGCGAGGAAAGTGCAACATCCACAGGCGTTAGATCATCTTCATCACTGGAATCACTAATTTTTTTACGATATTATAACAGAAAACACTAGAAATTCTGATTTTTACGTGAGTCGGTGAGAAGAACAGTAAAAATTTTGTTGACAATGTTGACATTTCTGTTCTGACGTATGAAATGTCAACGATGCGTTTTGAAATTGCATCGACTCAACTTGTGCGTTCAGAATTATATTTAACATCATTACAAAAATCTAACGTTTCTTATGGAATTTTAAGGTTTATGACTTAAAATTATTAAATAAAGCTAAATTTGGTATTTTTTATTAGATTCTCAAACCATTTATTTAATGATAATTAATATCGAACGAACCATTATCATGAGCGTTTTACGTTTTGTTATCTGTCAAGCTACTTAAACACGCTCCATCCAAGGTCAAATTACTTTCCCCACTAGTGGATAAAATGCATTTTTCCCCGCTTGTTTTAAAGGATAATAGACGGCTTTCCGAGCTAGTGAGGGGAAAAAGATATTAGGTACATAATTATGAGCTGTAGGTACTTTTAATTTGTCAGTACAGTCACGTCTGAAAATATCGATACGGACAAAGTGTCAGAAGTATGTACCTATATATCGTCGGCCTAAATCGCAAACCTCGTAACTCAATCTGACCAAATTTTACAGGAGGCACAAAAAACTTCATTACCAAAAATTTTGGATGAAGACTTGCTTAGTTTTTTTTTACATAATGTTAAATTTAGCCGTCAGATTGTTAAAATCTACTTTTTTTTAAATCACCTAAACATGGAAAATTTGGAGTTACGAGTTTATCTTGAAAATATTAGAAAGCTAATCGGGAGTTAAGAGTTTTGCTATAAAAATCCATGAAAATAGAGGATAATCTTTTGATCTGAACATTCTGAACAAGGTAATTGTGGATTAAAAAAATATAAAACTTGCAAAGTAAAAAATATTTATTAAACTTTAAACAGAAAAGCCTCTTCTGGCTTCACACGCTAAAGTGGGAGTACAGAATTGAAGCGAGTCGGTAATTTAGGATCCCATGGTTTTGGTCCCTGGATCATAGAGGGCAAAAATGCTTGTGAACTTCCTCGAGAGAGAGGGGCTTTTCTTGATGAATTCGTTCTTCAAGAAAAAGATGAAGATGAAGTGGACAGAGCGAGCCCCGATACTATGACAAAAAAGGAGATCGACTTTATCATAACCGACGGAAAGCATATATTCAGAGAAGTCTCAGTGATCAACAGGTTCAACACCGGTAGTGATCACCGACTTGTTAGAGGCTCTCTAAATATTAACTATAAGCTGGCACGTGTCCGTTTGAGGAAGTCCAGGCTCCGACCTAGCCGGCTCCAAACCATGGTAGGATCTAAAGCATTCCAGTCGAACCTGGAGAACCGATTCGCTGCAGTGGAAAGCACAAATGCCTTTGACATAATAAACCAGGCCCTCAAAAATGTGGTTGGAATCCTCAGGGACGAAGGTACGAGATTTTGCGAGGTACAGCAAAAGCCGGGAGGTTAAAGCTTTCGGAGGAAACCCACAGGCTAATAAAGGAACGACGGGAAGACCCACCTGTCACTCGTCATAGCGACGGGCTCTAAACAAGAAGATTGGCAAACTAGTACGACGTGACCTCCTATGCTCCAATACACGCTTCATTGAGCAAGCGATTGAGCATAATCGGGCGTCAAAAGTTTTTGTCCCTTGGAAGAAGCCACCTGACGAAACTTCATCCAACAACAACCAAGCAACAAGGAATCAAGGATACAACAGCCCCACCAGTTGTGGTCAAAGTTGACATTAAACAGAAAAGCCTTCATTACGGACATAACGTCGTACTAGAAACGTCGGGATTTATAAATTAATTATTTGAACACGAGATAAAGTCTCGACCAAAGTCACAGAAAGATTAAATAATTTGCGTAGAAAACCACGTAACTAATCTTCATGCGTAAAGATCCACGCGAAGCAAACCTCGTATGTCCACGGTGGCACGCAACCAAACGACATTTTCAATAGTCTAATTGTGTTTAAATGTGATGAATATCTATCAAGAATACACAATCAGTAAAATTGTAGAACCTTATTACACATACCTGTTATTCAGCACCCGTTTTCTTCCTAAATATACGCAAAACTGACGTTCAGTCACATCGCCATCGCAAAGTCGCAAACTGTAGGTACTAAAGGGAGTGGCGGGGGGGAGATACGAGGTACTTCTTGTACAAAATGGTGGTCGGGAATTGCGAGGTTTTCTATTTTGCTTTTTAAACGTAAACGGTTTATTTTTGGTATTTAAGAGTTTTGCCGTTAGATGCGTTCAGAATAGTACTATCTAAAAGTGTCAAAACATGATTTTCAAAAAAAATGGAGTTACGAGGTATGCGATTTAGGCCGACGATATATATATATATATATATATATATAGTCCTCCACATCGATTTCGATGACGGCGACCTCCACAATCAAGGTTTCTCCCTCTCATAAGCTCTTATGTGGCTGGCCAGGCCAAACTTGCTCTTAAAAACTCTTTTACACTCACGACAGTAGAGTTGACCGGCCGCATTGTACGTATACACGTAGGAGGGCTTAGGTCTTTCCTTGCGCAATTGCCGTTTTACATCTAACGTCGTGAGGCGGTTTTCCTCAAACGACATGATGGATTCGAAGATGGTAGACCGCCAAGATGACCGTTTCGCAGCGAGCTCCTCCCAACGTGTAGGATCGATAGAGCACGCGCTCAGGTGACGCTTAAGCACATCCTTATATCGAAGATGTTGACCGCCGTGCTTCCGCTTACCCTCTGATAACTCCGAGTAGAATATAACTTTGGGCAAGCGGCGATCATCCATTCGGAGAACATGCCCACACCACCTGAGCTGGCGCTGCATCAATAGCGCCTCCATACCGTACCGTATGTACCTATACTAAGGTCGTGTATACATATTTTTGGCACTGTCCGTATCGATCTTTGCTTAAAATAATAATGTTTTGAAACCTAATTATATGTATGTAATTTCCTCATAGGTGATGTGAAAAGCAGTATGTGTCACATGGTCGCAAAATTATTTTCACCTTGGGCGTTAACACTTGAATCCCTCACTACGCTCAGGATTCTATGTTAGAATCCCTCGCTACGCTCAGGATTCTATTATAGAATCCTTCGCTTCGTTTAGGATTCAATTGTACGCCCTCGCCGTAAATATGTCATTTTGCTCCCTTGTGACACAATCTACTAATTTCTTATTCAGGCCCGCCAATGTGAAAACTGTTAATAAATATAATAATAATTTCCTTTCATAATCTTTTAGTATAAATAATTTTAAGTTTTCAGTTGCGTAAACTGGGTCCTAATACACTATGCATTTAAGGCTTAAAAAACATGAAATTTGTCTGTAGTAATACACAAATATTTTACGCCACCCAATGCTGGATTAAACTCAGACAATCTCCCATGATTCGAATAATGAATTCGATTTCATGTTTGTCATTTTAGGAAGCGACTAGTGAACATACGACTTTAAGCTCTGCACTAGACGCGCTAATTAGAGGGGACACTGATGTATGGCTGCGATGCGCTTTTACTAAGCACCGACCAATTAAAGTCCTAGTTTTTTATTACAAGCTTTTATTTGCTTTTAGGTTGTATGCAGCTGTCAAAACATTTTGTGACAAATTAAAAGACATTCATATTACACATCGGTTGTCCAAATCAGTATTTTTTGTATTCTGACAAACTTTTAATCATTGAATCTTTGTAACGTCATATTTTTTTTTTCCACACTTTTAGAGAGTAACGACTCCTCATTTTGTACTCGAAAGACATCATTGAACCAAACGACACTAATCATGGGTATATACTACTAAAAATAGAGGAACTTGTATCTAGACGGCTTGGCTTTTCACTTCTCCACTTCTTGCGCACTAGTATGAAAATATACTATTATGTTATTTGGCAACATGGCGACTGCTGGCCTCATATTAAATTATACAGACTAGGTTGTTCGTTTACAATAAATGCTTGGTCAACAATTGATTTCTTCCTCGCGTCGAAAATAATTTACTATTATAAGTTTCAGTTGAAGATGTGAACAAAATAAAGCATTCTCTAACCGATATATGCCAATTGGATCGTTTTCGACCCAGTGAATGAAACTCACTCTCCTAGACATTAAAAGTAGGAATTAGAAAGGAATTGAAACCAAAAATAAAAAATAAACCGGCCAAGTGCAAGTCGGACTCGCGTTCCAAGGGTTCCGTACATTACACAATTTAAACAATGTATTTTTTATGTGAAACGTGCGTGTCTTTAATAAACCCGTAGGGGTTGGATCAAAAACTAAATAATTAAGTCCGACTCACGCTTGACTGCACATTTCTAAAAGGTTTTCCTGTGATCTATAGGTAAAGATCTATTTTGCGTATTTTTTTCAAAATTTTAGACCCGGAGGTTTTGGAGATTTAAAGGGGGGAATGCTCATTTTTTGCCTATTTTCTTTAATAAATTATAAAAAATATATATATTTGAGATTCTAACAATGAGCCCTTTCATTTAATATGTAGCACGATAATAATATAGGTATAGTTTGAAAAACTTTATTTTTTAATTTTCTCATTTACACCCCAAAAGTGGCCCCCATGATTAAAATTAATTTGTTTACGTTACATGTCCGTCTTTGGGTCACAAACTTACATATGTATACCAAATTTCAACTTAATTGGTCCAGTAGTTTTGGAGAAAATAGGCTGTGACAGACGGACAGTCAGACAGACGCACGAGTGATCCAGCTATAAGGGTTCCGTTTTTTTCCTTTTGAGGTACGGAACCCTAACTAGTTCTGGGCATATATGGGTTAATCCAGTACTAATAAAATAGGTATTTAGAATTTTTGCGGACTTTACTACAAAACAGGCAAAATTTAAATCTTATCTTTATAAAAAAACCGGCCAAGTGCGAGTCTGACTCGCGTTCCAAGGGTTCCGTACATTACACAATTTTTAACAATGTATTTTTATTTATGTGAAATGTGAGTGAAATGCCTTTAAAAACCCGTAGGGGTCGGATACAAACCTAAGTAATTAAGTCCGACTCACGCTTGACTGCACATTTCTATTAGGTTTTCCTGGTAAAGAACTATTTTGTGTATTTCTATCAAAATTTTAGACTGTAGTTTCGGAGATAACGGGGGGATGGTCATTTTTTGCCTATTTTCTTGAATAACTTGTAAAAAATATATCCTATAATTATAAAAAAAATATATTTGACATTCACACAATGACCTCTTTTATTTGATATCTAACACGATATAGTTTTAAAAACTTGTTTTTTTTTTCTCATTTACCCCCGTGTTTAAAATTCATTTGTTTACGTTACATGTCTGTCTTTGGGTTACAAACTTACATATGTGTACCAAATTTCAACTTAATTGGTCCAATAGTTTCGGAGAAAATAGGCTGTGACAGACGGACAGACAGACAGACGCCCGAGTGATAAGGGTTCCATTTTTTTCCTTTTGAGGTACGGTACCCTAAAAACAGTTAATATTAAATTTTTAATTATATTTTCCTAACTTACCAAAGCGTGGACAAATGAGTCTTTCAAGCGTGTCGGGGATTAAAAATTGCCATTTTATTTCTAATTTATAAAGGCAATAGGAAGGGCGTAGCCGCGCGTGTTGGGTGCGTTTTATGGCACCAGAGGGCGCTAATGACGTCAAATAATTGGTGCTTTAAATGTAAATTGCGACACACGCCAACCCCCGCTTTATTAAATTTTCGCCGTATTTTCGAACGTCTGCGATTGTGTTTGCAGACTGACGCGTAATGAGCGTTTAACGGGTTAAAACTAATTAATACATGCAAACAAGTTCAAAATGGGACAAAAAGGTAAATTCGACTTGTCTAAATAAAAGCTCGTGACACGACGACCAAATGGCAAATTTTGTGTAGTCATTCATAATTTTAAAACACGGGACTTAATCGCGTACAAACTTACGTTTATTTATGGCCTGACTTCGAACGTGACGTTACGTTCGTGGTCACAGGCAGACTGGCGAGCGGAACGGAGCGGAGCGGATTGGTACGTCAAGCAATTGAAATCAGAAAACATCGAAATTTCAATCAAAATGAGGGACAGGGGATTTCGTCTTCGTGGAATCCAGTAATTAGCAAATGTAAGGGGGAAAAAACATCCCACCACATACCATCGGATGTCGTGAGTGTTGTGTGTAGGCAAAGTGACAACCCTAGCGTACAAGTTAATAATCAAGATCAAGTGCGGGTAGTTCGCAAAACCCACGCGGCAAGAAGATGTTGATTGATACAATTCCTCGCCAGTCTGCCTGTGACCACGAACGTAACGTCACGTTCGAAACGTCAGGCCATAAATAAACGTAAGTTTGTACGCGATTAAGTCCCGTGTTAGTTTTAATTTATGAGTGAAAATCGTGTTAGTTTAAATCAGTATATAGTGTCCTATTATTCGAAATTAAACTATCGTGAGACATATTTCAAAATATTTAGATCAGTACAGTTGCACTCACTATTATTTGCCAAAAGCGACTAAAAATAATAGTGAGTGAAACCGTACTGAACTAATTATTTTTTCCTCATTTTCCTCTCTGGATGCAACCATAGCTATGCCCCTTCGTTTGACTTTTTCCGATTATTTGATTATTATAATTATAGTTAGGAGCGAAAAACTAATTCCATTAAAAAAATTTAAAGCTTCTAAATCATAATTAAAATCTTTGAAAACAAAAATCAACTAGCTGTGTTTAAAATACATAAAATTATGTCAAAATATGTTCAATAATGTTAATTATCTAGAAAGGAAAATGGGGACTACGTTTGTATGGAAGGGAGGTTTCCCGCGGTCGTCCACTACTTCCGTCTTAAAATAACAAAGTAATTTTAAGTAAGTATTCTTTTATTTTCAATACCTATGTATGTTTCCTCCGGATCCGCGCAAACGGTGCCACAGCCAGTGCAAACGGATGTCCCCAGTTCTATGGGGCTGGATGACCTGGCGGCCCTTAAGAAGTCGGTGCGGGTGCTGCGTCATATTCCTAAGGGAGCTCGGAGTCTGGCGGCGGGTAAACTGAGTGGCCTTAATCGATAGTTGTGTCAGCGCGAACGGTGAAAATGAATGGTTTTCTTTACTGTCTTTCGCCTATTCCGCATTGCGAGTGCCTGATGCAGCGGTTAAGGGTAACCTGACCACTAAGGTCAAGCGGAATATAGATTCGACGGGAGGTTTCGACGGTGTGGATGTCATGGTCTCCGACCCAAAAACCTGCAGTTCATCCTCGGTTCTGAAAACGATCGAATCTAAAGTTTTCGAGGGTGATCTCAGGGGGGCAGTACGGGTGCTAATGTCGGAGGAGGCAATGGCCCCATCTTCTTCAGAAACTCTTGTTGCCTTGCAGTCTAAACACCCGGCCCCTTTTCGACCGCTCCTTTTTCCGCAGGAGCCAGATAGATCCTTTGTTGCATTGACGGTGGAGCCAAGGGACGTAGCTCAGGCTCTCGGCTCCTTCAACAGCAGTTCTGCCGCTGGCTTGGACGGCATTCGTCCAGCGCACCTAAAGGAACTTACGTCCAGCTCCGCGGGTGATAATGTCTTCCGGCTGCTTGAGTCCGTGACGAAGTTGTGCAACTTCTTGCTCAGTGGTCAGTTAAACCCTGTGGTTTGCCCTTTTGTGTATGGGGCCTCATTGTGCGCCTTGTCAAAGAAGGACGGAGGTATGAGGCCAATTGCGATAGGTAGCACTTTTCGTCGCCTGACAGCTACGCTGGGTTGCCGAGCTGTGAAGGAGGAAATGGCCACATATCTCTGTCCTCTTCAGTTAGGGTTTGGCACGAGGTTGGGGTGTGAGGCCGCAATACACGCAACGCGGGCGTTTGCGTCAGATCCGAATAACGAAGGGTGTGTGATCGTCAAGCTGGACTTAAAAAATGCCTTTAATACCATAGAGCGTGATGTCCTATTAGCCGAGGCCAAGGAAAGGGTGCCCTCATTGTATCCCTTCCTTTTTCAGGTATATGCGTCCCCCTCCAATCTTTTTTATAATGGTTCCCTCATTTCTTCCCAGGTCGGCGCTCAGCAGGGAGACCCGCTTGGACCTCTAGTCTTCAGTCTCGCCATTCATAAGGCGATCTCAGTGCTTC
The DNA here is from genome assembly GCF_947568885.1 of Cydia strobilella. Lineage (NCBI taxonomy): Eukaryota > Metazoa > Arthropoda > Insecta > Lepidoptera > Tortricidae > Cydia > Cydia strobilella. The sequence continues at coordinate 19,921,125 of NC_086041.1, read as the reverse complement.
AATCCCCGTTGAACATTTGGTACCTGGATGATGGTACCCTCGGGGGTAGGCCTGAGGTGGTGGAGCAGGATCTGATCACCCTGCTTCCACGCTTTCGAGAACTGGGACTGGAGGTGAACTCGAATAAGAGCGAATTTTTTCCTTGCAGCGCCGATTCACAGCTTTCTTCACCTTCATTTTGTGATTTTCTCCCTGGGCTTAAAGAGCTTTCTCCTCGAACCTTTCATCTTCTTGGATCGCCCATTTTCCCTGAAGCCATTCCAGAGGCTTTTGAGGTGCGAAGGCAGTTTCTCCTGACCGCCGGGGAAAGGCTAAAACACATTTCTGCGCACCTAGCTCTTTTGTTGTTGCGGATCTGTTTTGCCGTTCCCAAATTGACTTACTTCTTGCGTACCGTACCGACTTGGCTTTACCCTGTGCATATTGACTCCTTTGATTGTGTGTTAAGGGAGTCATTAGAATTGCTGTTAAATGTTTCCCTTGATTCGAGTCAATGGGATCTGGCCTCCCTTCCCATTCGGACCGGCGGTCTGGGCGTCCGGCGCGCGCGGGATGTGAGCCTGCCGGCCTTCTTGGCGTCGGTGGCTGTGGTTGGCAGCCTGGTCACTCAAATTTTATCTTCGAATGGTGATGAGGTAGCCATACCTTATGCTGCGAATGCTTTGGCGGCATGGTCGGATCTCAACCCGGGTGCGCCCACGCCGGAGTTACAGGACCGTCAGCGCTCATGGGACGATTAGGGGTGAAGCGGGTGTTCGACGGCTTGTTGGGGAATGCAGCGGGTGTGGACAGGGCGAGGCTCGTCGCTGTGTCGAGGCCGGAGTCCGGAGCGTGGCTTCAGGCGCTTCCTTCTCCGCACTTAAGTACCCTTCTTGATAACGACTCGATGCGGGTGGCCGTGACTCTTCGCCTGGGCTGTGATGTGTGTGAACCTCATGTATGCATCTGCGGCTCTATGGTGGAGAGAGACGGCCATCACGCGTTGAGTTGTTGTCGGTGTTCTGGGAGGTACCCACGCCACCACGCCTTGAATGATATCGTACGAAGGGCGTTGGTCTCGGCGAATGTTCCGTGTGTGCTGGAGCCACCGGGTCTTAGCAGATCAGATGGAAAGAGGCCCGACGGGTTGACCTTGGTCCCGTGGGAGAGGGGCAAATGTCTGTTGTGGGACGCCACGTGCGTCAACACTTTTGCTGCTTCGCATATTAGCCGCACCGTGCGTTCGGCGGGGGCAGCGGCTGAGCTAGCGGCGGCTCGGAAGCGGGAAAAGTATGCGGTGTTGACGCACTACCTATTTGTCCCTCTTGCCGTGGAAACCACTGGCTGTTGGTGTGCTGAGGCCAAGACTTTTATTGGGGAAGTGGGCAGACGGTTGCGGGAGAGTGGTCATGACCCTCGCTCCGGGTTGTTCTTTTTGCAAAGGTTGTCCATCGCTGTTCAACGTGGCAACGCGGCGAGCGTGATGGGCTCCTTTGCATCTGGAGGGGCGCGGGGAGCATTTTGTGAATAGTTTTTGTGTTTGTTAGGTTCTAGTTTAGGTTAAGATTTTTGTAATGTTTTATTTTGTATGACATGTATGTATGTTTTATTTATATCTATAACACAATTATTAGATGCAATAGGTTTGTTGATACATGTTGAATTTTATAACTAAATCTGGTTAAATAGATGGAAAATGAGCAATTTATAACAATCATTTGGAAACTTAAAAAATATATGGGAATAATAAAAAATACAACTTGTTTAAAAAAATTTTTTTTACTTCCTAATAGGAAAAAAATAATGGTCCCATTCGATTCCTTACATTTTATTAAAAAATATATATTGTGCAGCAACAATATACATAAACGCAATATTTCACCGACAAAATCGCAATTTCCTTGTCTTCCATACATCGAAACGGCTTTGTTGTGACGTCACGATGTATTGCCATTTAGTTAGAAGCGTTAAATTGTCACTTAATGCGGGTGCCAGACTGACCACCATTTGTGACTTTTGTATTGCTTTAAGGCAATGGGTCCTAATATTTGATCCTCAAAACAAACCTAATCGACTGATACCATTAATAAAAATTTGTCAAATACCCTATTTAGAATTTGATTGCCTGCATGTTCGGCAATCTAATACGATCTAATTTATTATCATTAATCATTCGCCCGAGCACATATTATCCACGTCGTATAATTTTTAACTACATATGTATTTACATCATCTACATAAACGAGCGCCCTTCGTTGAATCTCGATTTAATGTTCTTAGCTTGGAGAGTTAGGAAAAGGAAATTATTTAATCCGTGTTTTTAGACGGAGGATTAATATATGAAAGGTGAGCGAAAAGTAAGGGACAGATATGTTTTGACCACAGATAACCTAAACTACGAGATGTAGTACACAAAATAACACTCGGTCACCACATATTATATGCTGGCTATAATACCCTTTACCCTTTACCCCCTACCCTTACCCTTTACCCTTTTTATGTGCAAATAAATGATTATGATTATGAATAAGCGAAATTCATATCAAATATAGTTGCAAAACATACCTATGGTTTTTATTTCACTTTAGCCTCAGAACTTGATACACATACCATAGACTTGGTGATGAACAGGACACAAGGCATTTACACTACGTTATTGTAGGAATCCAAATAAGGTTTTAAGTACATAGAAACCCATTTAACCAATATTTTCGTTTATGAACAAACAGTGTAACGTGATTTTTATCATAAAATGCCCTTTACCAACCTCCGAGGTAGGGTAGCTCCGTAACCGAACCGTGAAACAGGGAGATCAATTATAATGAAATTGCAACCCTACACTACCATTTTTATATGAGCTGGCAGCTCTGTACCTACTAATTGGGTGCAGTAAAACATAAATCTAATTGATGTTATAATACGCATGTGCCTAGATTTTATTATACCCTCGTTTGTTTATTTTATTTATAGTCGGGTACAATCGGGTTCAATATTGACAAATTGTATGGAAAAAGTTTTCCTCGATTTGTGTCTTTCTAGCCGTTAATTTTTTTAGGTTAAATACAAGCTTTTGATCCTGGATAGTAATGATCGATTGGCATCAAAAAAACACAAACAACAAACATCTTCATTAATTTGAAATCGAGGGAATGTCTTCTAAGACCGTTTTTGCGTAGCAGCACGGGATCTGGTATAGCTGCCCTCACAGACCCAAGAAGAAAATCCATCCCGTAGAATGGTATAACTACCCAATAATAAGAAAATATCAACTAACTACGAACTTGTTTACGCGTCAATACATAGTATTTAATCAAGGAAACTGACAAATATTTACGCAGCACGAAAACTAACAAGACATCAGAAGAGACATAACGAGATCGCAGCGTGTAAAAATTATAGCTCTTGTTGCAAACTTAAGTGTTCAAGCAGCGGAGTCGCTGACGTCGTAAGAAGTTGTTCAAGGTTGTATGTATCAATGTTTAGTTTAGATTTGGTTCACCTGTAAAAAATAACTTTGTCAACCTACACGAAAACGAGCAACACGGTAAACTGCGATACTTTGATGTTGAGATTGAGACGAGCTCTCGCTTCGAGTGTGCTACGAGTAAAATTTGGGCATGAAAGAGGAAATCATTCTAGTTTCGTGGCCTGGATTTGATAATAGGCGTGTCATTTTTTAGCTCACAGTACTTGAGGCAGTTAGTAAGAATCTATTTTGTTTATTAGACTAACTTGTATCAAAAAAAAAAGAAAAAAAATTATATCATGTATAAACACAAATTAACTTTTCGTTTGCAATTTCAGCAAAAAAGAATTTAATTTGGTACATCTTATACAAATAGAAATAAAATAAACTACTCAAGTCGATATTTTTATTATGTTACGAATGCAGGCGTGAAAATGTAATTTTTACGTCCTTCAAGAATGAAAGAAAGAGAATCCATCAATTACACCCATTAAATAAAAAGTGTGTGACAATGGGCAGTAAAGCTAAACTATTTCCGGAAAGCACGCGCTTGCGTGCACTGCTCGCACTCTTTATACACGTTTTACGGCACCGGTTATTATTATAACCGCTTGCTCCAGATTGAGGGAGCCTAAATCAAAATTCATTCAAATTATGTCTAGGGGAAATGAGCATTTTTTGTAATGGCTCATATCTGTTTATGAAATAAATAGTTTTTCACCACGAGAGTTTGAATAGGTATTTAATGTATTTATTGTGTACTAGCGACCCGCCCCGGCTTCGCACGTGTGCAATGCTGATACACATAAACCTTCCTCTTGAATCACTCTATCTACTTATTAAAATAGACAGACAGCAGGAAGCGACTTTGTTTTATATGAAGTGATTTCTATGCCCCTCAACGAAAAACTAATCAGTAACGTCACGCGTCATACAAATGAAGAGGATTCGTAAGGTTTGATTAATTTCAAACTAACTGTTACAAAAAATTATAATTATTTAACATTTTTACAATTGGTAATACTGACAATATTTTTATTAAAGGTAGTAGTTGTGCATGCTCGCCGTTCACTGAAAAGATCGCTCCCAACTAGTACAATCTCACAACTGTACTAATTCGGTCTATTAGTACAGTAGTACACAGAGAGAGTCGACGTTTAGTTTTAGTTCGGGCGGATGAGTCGGATCACTCGGATCGCTTTGCTGTCATTGTCACTCCTCGGTCCTCGCTCCCATTCTGTTTCGTTCGCGTGTAGTGTACTAAAACGTACTAAGAGCAGAATCATTTTAGGGAATAGTTCGGTCTAGTACAGTGGAGGGAATCGTGTGTTTTTGATTTTAGTGCATGTACTACACAAGCCTAGAAGGTAGTTTGGGAGTTTGAAAAAAAAAATAGTAAACGGGTAGAAGGCGGTGTTAGTTCGTTCGGGGTGGGGAAGTGTGTGGTAAGAGAACGGAGAAGAAAGAAAATAAATGTTAATTGTTGATTACTAGTTAAACTGTCTTTTATTGAGGAAGCTTCTAACAGGATTAACCGACAGGACTCCCCGGACGACGTAAAAATTGCCAACCTCCATAAAAAGCAGGACTCCCAGGTCCCCATGTCCCGATATGCGTTGTACACGCGCTACTGTCGACCCCCTAAAGGAGCCTAGGGGGGGTCATAGGGGTTCACTGGGAGGGCGAAGGCACCTGTTGCCTTGCGCAAGGCCTAATCCTCGGAGATGAAATAAATACAACATTGGCTGAGTTCGCGATATTTTGTTGCACGGTATTTTAAGCTAACGGGATATTGGTTCAAGATCGAGTGTTTGTTTATTGGAATTATTGTTTGGCTTTTGTCTGTTGAGTTGATTTTCCTATATTAACTGAATGCAAAGAGGTTGGAATAGCAGTAACTGTATAATTGGGCATTTTTTTCTGTAGTGATGCACTGGACTGTTTTTCCAAAATAGGTAAATTAAATGTGTTTCCTACTCAGAATCGCGAGCTCCTTCGTTCCTACTAGAAGGAATAAAGCGTCCCAAGTTTTATTTTTCCATTCCGTTACCATTTTTCAAACACTGCGCGGCCGAGTACGGCGGTTACAAAATGGAAAGTACGTAAAATGTATGAAAATTTTGGGACATTGTTTCTTTTCTAGGAGCATAATTATATAGGTACAGCATTTATTCAGGTATTTTGAATATCTGAGTTGTTTTATGTCCAAGTGTTCACTGAAAAATATTGCTCTGTAGCGATTAGACCACTCTTCTTTTAACATTGTGTTTGATTATATTATGATCCTTTTCCATATCCTGAGTATATTTTTTTATTTACTTTATTTAAGAAACAAACACTTTGACAGTATTTTTTCCATGTTTTTATTTAATTATTAATGGAAATGTGGTTTTAATTTATTATTTGAATGAACTTATTTGTTTTGCACCATAGCTCGTCATCATAATGTTGCATCGCCTGCAAATTCTCTGCTTTGCCCAAAGGTTGACTGGTAGAGAATGCCTCATAGCATTAAGTCTGCCTTTCGTACTATTGTATTTTCTTTTGTGCAGTAAATATTAATGGCATTATTCATAAACGCGTTACTGGCCTGAATTAGCTATGAATCGTTTGTCTTTATCTGTCATTTTGACTTGTGTATTTGTAGGAAAGGGATAAAACATAATTTAGCTAAATCAGGCCCGTAAAGTTTTATTAATAATGGGTAAATAAGTAAATAAATAAAATAGCTGCCAATAAAATCGATCGCTTATACTGATATTTCATTAAAAAAAAATCCATTGACCATTGTTTATTTTTGTTCCAGGTATGTGTTACCGCTGCTTTTGTCATCGTTACTTGTGAATATTGGTACATATTATTATATACTTTTAAACAAAACCAAACCTTCACATTGGTTCTCAAAAATGACTTATGTACAAAAAAACCGGCCAAGTGCGAGTCGGACTCGCGCACCGAAGGCTCCGTACTTTTTAGTGTTTGTTGTTATAGCGGCAACAGAAATACATCATCTGTGAAAATTTCAACTGTCTAGCTATCACGGTTCATGAGATACAGCCTGGTGACAGACAGACAGACGGACAGACGGACAGCGAAATCTTAGTGGGTACGGAACCCTAAAAACAATCTAATTGAAAGGGGGAGGCTTTTGATAACATATTGTTTCAAATGCCCATTGTATCAATTAACAGTCATGTATGGTTAATTGAAGCAATATGTATAACTATTGATGATACATTTTTTGTAAAGAATTAAATTACCAAACCAAATACAATTAAGGTAAGGTGGGGTAAGACTAACATATAGTTGCTCAAACCAAATTGTCAGTAAATAAGAACAAAAGAACTATACTCATCCACTTCCTTTGGGTGCTAGTACTAGTGTAAGACAAAGATAGTATGATTCCCTCTGTCTATGTTTGAAATGAGACAGTCCTTTGACAAACTATAGTTTATTTTGCTCGGGACAAGACTAATAGTATGAGGATTTCATACAAGTGATAGTCTTACAGTTGTGAATGATTCACGGTTAGTTTTACTAGGCTTATACGTCGAAATATCGGGAGCTAGAAAACAATACGTAAAAGATAATCACGGTCCATATCCCGGTCGATATATGTCAAGAGATAGTCTTACCCCGGTGATAGTCTTACCCTACCTTACCTTATTTATTTATGTAATCGTAGATATGGCATTACTACAAATCTTATTAGGCAAATATCTTGGTGTCTTTTTTCTTCATATTAATCAAACAAATCGACCATCTCATCATCGGACTTCCATAACAGTTTATTCATCGAAATAGTGATTCTAACAATTGCAGGGCTACATAAATAATGAAGATATAAAGCGTAACCAAAAGAATACTTATAGTAGTAATTGTTAGAAATCGTTATAACCAGAAGATTGAACTGATAACAATGAAAAAATATAGTAAAGCTTTTAACAAAAACTAAATTTAGGTAGTGCATCGTTCATTTTATCTCATAACACGTCTGCTCTACCGGGCCCGCTCCATTAAAATGGTCACTCGACCGGCTCGACGTCTATATTTATTTGGTCTGCCCATTCGCAAATCATGGAAATACTCCAAAGCTTCATCTCTCATAATAGTCTAACGTAAAACCAACTCTGTACACACCAACATGAGGCTAATTTTCCTACAATAGCATTAGACTGGATGGTCGGTTGTGAAAGTTAACGTTTACAGCGAGTATCTAATTTATGTCGCAGAAAATGAAAACATTCACTCGCTGCAACATCTGAAAACGGAATCGTGTGAAATAGAATCGTGTCAATGTCTGTTAGCGGAAATAGAATGTGGGGCGGCGGGGATGCAATACTTTATATTTATAGAGGTTGGTTCTTTGATCGCGATCTTACACCTGGCATTTACCTGTTTTGATTAAATATCGAATGGAAATCGAATACGAAAGCAGTTGTATAAAACATTTTATTTTAATGTCGGACTGTCAGTACGAGTTTCTAAAATATATTTATGTAACGTAACACAAATTACTATAGATACATAGTATAGATATTTAAGTATGTTTGGAATATATGAAAATTTCCTTCGATTTCATCTTCCGAGTTTGGCTTATAACAATGCAACTAACTGTAAAGTATACCTTTTCAAACTTAAAAAAGAGGAAAAAAATCGGTCAGCCGTCTTTGAGACATAGAGGAACATACCTACATAGAAAAGACAAACTTCCACTTCCAAGATTTTAATGTATTGAGAACCTGCTACTCTTTGAAGTATGTTACAATTATTAGTAGTTATTATGCAATGTCTAATTTTGAAATACCAATTTTTTCAAATGATCTCCAAATGAACATATATAGGTAACTACCAAAAATATTTTTCAGTTTTGTGTTTCAAATATAAGAAAAAAGAGATATTCGAAAGGTTCTCATAGACAGTAAGCACCCCAAACACCCCATATCAATACGTATCACCATCGCACCATAAATCTCCCTAAGTGTGACAATACCTCATCGGGTCCGAGCACAAAGCGGGTAACGAGGCGCCGGAAGTGAGCCGCCGGCGCGCGCGCACCTTCCGGTGGGAGGAGGCGGGGGAGCAGGAGAAGTGAATGTAGTGTATAGACGCGATATTTCCGCCGTTAGAAAATCGACATGTTATTTATTTTCTGGGACATCAATTTGATTACTAGCTATGTCAGTTATAATTATAAACGCTGAATACATATTATTGGATTTTAAATGTGATAATTTAAAACGGGTTACTTACTTACTCGAAAACTTGTTGAAAACACAGGTTAGTCGAAAATTATTTGACATATTTTGCTCCATAGCAACAAGCTTTACCTAGTTTGTGATTACAACTTAAAACGAGAAGCCTGCTTCAAATTTGTTTAATAATAATGTTTTTAATACAGTTGTTGCTCAAAACGTGCTACTTTTCGTGGCTGTTTAGCGTGCGGAAAGTTGGTTTTCGCGAACTAGTGCTTTTTACTGTTCCAATTTTTTTTAATTTTTACTTGTTCCAATTCATGACTACTTATTGATGAGTGTTAATATTAGTTTCCTTTAAACATCGTAATCAACATAAAAACCTACTGTTAATGTAAGAATACGAAAAATATGCATATTTCATATTTTATTACTTACCTCTTCATCATTATAAGTATTATAACACGTTTATTTTTTAATGTTGAAAAACCGTTCTTAATAAGTTGTCTGAATGGAACGAAACGCCTGTCAAAGAAGAGGCGTATTTTCTTACTGCAAGAATGTTTTAAGTTTCCAAAGGCACGTTCGATATTGTTTTTATAAATATACGATACACAAATAATCATAAATAACGAGATTTAGGTAATAATAGTACAATGTTTTAATATTTACAATTGTTTCTGTCTTATAGAACATGCATTTGAAAAAAAACTTTCATTGAAGTGGGTTCAATAATAATAACAAAATCTATTATTCTAGTCGAATAAAAGCTAGAAAAACACTTCTTCATAATGTCAATGTCAATGATGTCATACAGAATTAATAATATAAAAGTTTCGAATTCCGTTCCTTACTTGTTGCTTTTCTTATTTTTTCGCAACTGTATTAAAAAACGTCGTTCGATACACGTGCGGAAATGTCATTCTTCACTCGTCCCGAGTCTTGCCACTCGGTACTCGTGAAGTAATAACATACTTTCCGCACTAGCATCGACATGTACTATTCCGAGTCTCACGGGAGTTGTGTATTTAAATTATTTTTAACCGACTTGCAAATACAGGAGGTTGTCAATTTGCCAGGATCTTTGTTTTTTTTTAGCTTTTTTATGTACGTTTACCTTTTATTTCTTCCGGTTATTTCTCGGAGACTGGAAAATTCTTTTTTTTGTAGTTTACGATGTCTGTATTTATATATATTATATAAAAAAGGAGTTCAAAAGCAATGTAATTCCTATCCTAAAAATATCGATTTAGTTGAAGGTCAAACTGAATATATAAATGCGCACGCATAATTTATTGATTGTTTCTTGCTTTTAGACTTTATATCTTGTCATCTTTACCATTCGTTAAGCTACTTCCAGAATTATGTAGTGATCCAACGTAAAAGTATACTAACAAATCTGTACTCTGTAATTTTCGCATGTGTGTCAGCGTGACAAAGAGATTAATAAATCCCTGTCGGCGCACCATCACGTCTCTATAATCATACCATTATAGGTACATTCTCAAGAGCAAGATTCCACCCTTTAGATTTATGGTTTGCAAGCTTCGGCTACCATCCAAGGATCCCACTTATATTTTTATCGCTTAACAAGGAAAATATCTTAGTTTTTCCCGCATCTCCCTTATATTATACCTATAATTTACACGAGTTGGAAGTAATAAAACTTAATGCAAACGCGTCGAGTCGACGATGTTTGTCGGATTCTACGTAGTAACATGGCTGAGGATTATTAAGATCTCTTCTTTGGTTTAATTTCCCCTCTGACGTCCTGTTTATTTAGCGGCGAGGGAGGCGTGGCAGTTACTTGCCTTTTTAGCTGTAAAACCCGTTCGTGTAATGAGGTAAACACATTAGCTTAGACGGCAGTTGCGATGCGGTAACGCCCCATACGACCCTGCACACCTGTTGTCTCTTTTCGTAGAATTTATAGTTTCTAGGCGTCTTAATCCTAAACTAACTGGATGATACAGTTTTGTGTTACACTTTTTAGGGTTCCGTACCCAAAGGGTAAAAACGGGAGCCTATTACTAAAACTCCGCTGTCCGTCTGTCCGTCCGCCTGTCTGTCTGTCACTAGGCTACTGTATCTCATGCACCGTGATAACTAGTAACAGTTGAAGTGGTTGAAATTTTCACAACAGATGTATTTCTGTTGCCGCTATAACAATAAATACTAAAAAGCACGGAACCCTCGGTGGGCGAGTACGACTCGCACTTGTCTGGTTATTTTATTGAAAATCAGTTCAATGTCATTGGACTTAATGGCTTTTAATTCCTATTAAAAATGACGGGTTTTCGTGACTTTTAGATAAAGTGTTTCGTAAATTCATGTTTCAATCCGACTCGTAAGCTCAAAGTACAGTCTCAACCGTAAGACGGCATACGACTTGAAATACTGGGACTTTTGAAACTTGTTAGGAATTGAACCAAATTTGGAGCTACTGTATACTCATCATCTTCCTAATGCTATTATAGCTTTTGCCATGCCACTCAGTAAACTGGCCCCAACAATAGGCGCAGGTATTTTTACGCAAAGGGCAATTTAACAAAAAAAAAAAATACTAACAGAACTATGATGTTTTTCTTTATCTAAAAGGGACTGGTAAATATTAAATTAATATATATCGTCACTACTTTGAAAAAAACTCGCATCTTGTTCTGCTAATCATAACAATAAAAAAACCGGTCAAGTGCCAGTCGGACTCGCGCACGAAGGGTTCCGTACCATTACGCAAAAAAACCGGCCAAGTGCGAAAATGACTCACGTTACTCTTTCATTTGAAAGAGCTCGTCACTGAAAAATTTTTTTTTTTTTTAATTTTCTCATTTACCCCCTAAGTGGCCTCCATGTTTAAAATTCATTTGTTTGCGTTACATGCCCGTCTTTGGGTCACAAACTTACATACGTGTACCAAATTCAAACTTAATTGGTCTAGTAGTTTCGGAGAAAACATTATAAAAGAAACCGTAGAATAAGTAATTAAGCCCGGCTCACGCTTGATTGCACATTTCTAATAGGTTTTCCTGTCATCTATAGCTAAAGAACTATTTTGTGTATTTTTTTTTCAAAATTTTAGACCCAGTAGTTTCGGAGATAAAGGGGGGGAATGGTAATTTTTTGCCTATTTTCTTAAATAATTTCAAAACTAATTATTTTACAATTACAAAAAGAAATATATTTGAGATTCTCAAAGTTTGCTCTTTCATTTGTTATATTACACGATATAGTTTGAAAAACTTTTTTTTTATTTTCTCATTTACCCCCCTAAAAGTGGCCCCCATAATTAAAATTTATTTGTTTGCGTCTTTGGGTTGCAGACTTACATATGTGTACTAAATTTCAACGTAATTGCTCCAGTAGTTTCGAAGAAAATAGGCTGTGACAGACGGACAGACAGACAGACAGACGCACGAGTGATCCTATAAGGGTTCCGTTTGTTCCTTTTGAGGTACGAAACCCTAAAAACGGCAAAAAATCACGTTTGTTGTATCGGAACCCCCTTAAATATTTATTTTATAATGTTTTTAGTATTTGTTGTTATAGCGGCAACAAAAATACATCATCTGTAAAAAAATTCAACTGTCTAGCTATCACGGTTCATGAGATACAGCTTGGTGACAGACGGACAGAGAGACAGACAGACAGAGAAACAGACAGCGAAGTTAGTAATAGGGTCCCGTTTTTACCCTTTGGGTACGGAACCCTAAAAATGTAACTATGTATGGGATGCATACGGGGTTACTGCGTTTCAACTTTGAGTACCTATAGCAATGTGAGACGAGATTTTTTCAAAGTAGTGACGACATATAGTGTTTAAGATCTTATTGCAATTAACCGGGGTTGGATCACGCAACCATAAAGTTTGAAAGTCGCTTTAAGGATGCGGATGCAGAAGCCATTTAGCATAAATACAGTAGCGGCAAATAATCTATCATATTTTTTCAGATAGGTACATTTGCATATATTTTTTAATAATTTCTCAAAAACGGCTCCAGCGATTTCGATAAAATTTACAAGATAGGGGCGTAAGAAAACGACAATTCGATTAAGCTAGGGTTCCTTTTGAAAATAATTAGTTTGCCCGAGTTTTCGTGGTAGCCCGGTGGGTACCAAATTGTAAAGTAATGATGCGATTTAATTTTTAAACTAAAGGCTAATGAGGCAGAATAATCTATCCATCTAGGTTTTATTGTTGGTAAGATTCGTTTTTTTTTTTTTTTCAATAAGAAATACAATATTTATAAGTTTTATAACATACGTTAATTGGGTTGTGTGAAATCCCCAATCCGCATTGTGCTAACGTGGTTGCCCACGTTGCCATGTGCAGTGGGACGTAAGTACATATATAAAAAAATATAAAAAAAAAACATTTATTTCAAGCTGCAAGGCTCATAATCAGTTTTTAAACATGTCATAAAAATAATAAAAACAAATATAAAATTAAAATTGAAATCGAAAAATTGATAAGTACCTATTAACATAGAGTAACTTATACTAGAGCGGTACTGTCATAGTAAATTTTGTAACCCCAGTAAATTCACTGCCATCTGTCGACAAACTAAAACTAAAAATAAATATTTATAAAAATACGATAAAATGTATTTAAATATGGATAAATGATTTTTTTTATTTGCATTAATTATTTTTATGATTTTGACCCATGTTCTTTCACTGATATGCGTTAAAATTATAAATAACAAACGAAACCGTCAACGCCCTCTATACGAGTGTAGGCCAAAACTAGTGGCGCCCTCTGATCGAGAATCAAATTTTCGTGATTTTCGAGGCACGTTTTTTCCTTAGACTGTATCCATCTATTACGGAGTTATATCTATCTTTGCTATTAATAAAACAATAAAATAAATTTAAAGCATACACTAAGTCCCTATCCTATCCCAGTCTTAATTACATGCCTGTCACAGCAGTGCATGGTGTAAGGACAGTCCAGTCTGTCCGCGATCATCGCTAGGACTGTGTTGGAGCTGGCTCGCACCCGCTGGACCAAGGACGCGGCGCGCAGTCGCATAGTGGTATGAAAACACGCCGTGTGCGCTGCCGCGAACATTCCCGAGGCGCTGCAGTAGCGAGGCAGCCCCATCACTGCCCGGAACGCGTTATTGTATTGGACGCGAAGTGCATTGTATGCTTTCTGCGTGTAGTTAGCCCGCAGGCTGCACGTCTACAGCGACGTGCAGTAGGCTTTGAACAGCGTCAACTTTACGTCGCTGGAACACCGAGCAAACCTGCGCGTCAACATGTTCGCCCTTACACACAATGCCCTTCGCTCCCGTTCAATGTCAACGTTATCTTTCAGGTCAGCAGTAACGATATGCCCTAAATATTTAAAACTCTTTACTCTTTCTAGTGGTGTTCCATACATACATACATCAGATACATGCAATGGTCGATTACTGCCGGCCTCAAAGACCATATATTGGCTTTTAGCCACATTATATTTCAAGCCATGGCTCATAGCGTACTCCTCACAAATTCTCAACAACCTTCTGAGACCACACACCGACGCGCTCAGCAGCACCATGTCGTCCGCGTAGCTAAGGTTATTCACACACACGCCATCCACATGACAACCGACATGCTGACTGCTGAGCTCGCCGATTAGCGCGTCCATGTATAGATTGAACAGTGCGGGAGAAGTCAACCACCCCTGTCTCACCCCGCACCCCAACCCATACTCCTCCGATGTTGCTCCCGCCCACCTGACCCTATTGACCTGGTGTCCGTACCAATACTTAAATATATTAATTAATTCCCTGGGTATGTTTATGTTCTCCATTTTTTTCCCATAGTACTTTGTAGGACACGATGTCAAAGGCTTTGGAGAGGTCCAGAAAGCAGGCATACACCGGGGTCAGACGATCGGTATAGTATCTGACTGTATGCTTAAGACACAGTATTGCACTATCTGTGGACAGTCGACGACGAAAACCAAACTGATCATCGTGCAGTTTCAAATATTTCTCTAACTGTGTATTAAGCATACAATCAAACACTTTTACAATAATCGTTGCTAAAGAAATTGGCCTATAGTTAGTTTGATCCGTTAGGTCTCCAGTTTTATTTTTAACTACAGGTACGACTGTCGTTTTTAACTACAGGTACGACTATCGTTTTTAACATAACAGTAGGTATATAGGAATGACCCAGACAAAGCTTATAAAACATAGCTAAGACTCTTGCGATATGTGGACCGGCATGCAGGAGGTGCTCGATACTCAGACCGTCATGGCCCGCAGATTTACCTCGCGAGATAGATTTAATTGCCTGTGCGACTGCCTTAGCTGTGAATCTTATCCCCCCCACCAAGCCGGTCGGAGCATCGGGCGCCGTCCTCCCTGCACCCAGAGGAGATTGCACACGAAAATGATCTTTAAAGGCATCAGCAATGCTTTTGGGGTCACTCACCCCGTCAACACTCACAGGAAGGCCCGGACGAGCGTTCATCTTTTTTGTATCACGCCAAAAACCCCGGAAGTTGCCCTTAGAATGATTCTCAGCGAGAGTATCCATTTTTAACTGCTTTGAATACTATTTGAATACTTTTCGACTGAGACACATCTCGTACATTATACCACCCCGGGGTCTTCCGCATGACACCCATTCGAGAAACCTCGCCCTGGCCACCCGATGAGCCTCGACGACGTGTTTATTCCACCCCAATACGCGTTTACCCCTTGCTCCCCTCGCTCTACTACCCTTACCACATACTGCTGCCTCACTTAATGCTTTTACAATATTACTATATAAGTTGTCAATAATACGCCTATGAGCCACGCTACCGCAATATCTATCTGCACAGTTTGTGAAATTTTGGTCGAAGTCTATACGCCCCAGTCTAGAATGAGCCTCCCTCTTATATAATTCAATTTGTTGCTCCGTTCTTTCCCCCCATACTAGCTTTTTATTCGCGATTATTGTGCTAAGCAGCTTAGGTTTTAATAACTCTAAATCGCATTCTATGATAAGAGGGAAGTGATCAGACCAGAATGAGTCATATTTGACGCGCACATCTCTCACAGAATGCACAGCCGCCCGGGTAAGGATACCGTGATCAAGCCAACTAGGGATTCCGTACACTTCGCTAATAAAGGTATAAGTAAGGGACTTCAAACCTAACTTATCTGTGTCGATGCAAGATTAGTTCTGTTCCCTACAAAACTCCATTAGCTCCGTGAAAAATAATTCCCCCGGGTTAGCATTAAAATCTCCTAGAATATAAACGGATTCTATGCCATATTCATCTATGATTGCACTCACCGTACCCAGGCAGTCCGTGAACTCCGACAGATTCACAGCCGAATTTGTAGGCATGTATACACTCATTACATTTATATAACAATCTTTAATGGCGACCTTGAT
This sequence comes from Cydia strobilella, assembly GCF_947568885.1. Classification (NCBI taxonomy): domain Eukaryota; kingdom Metazoa; phylum Arthropoda; class Insecta; order Lepidoptera; family Tortricidae; genus Cydia; species Cydia strobilella. The sequence goes on along the minus strand of NC_086041.1, from coordinate 19,905,105 downwards.
TGCACACACTCGACTATTATCACATTTTATCACTGACACCTCAGAGAAAACACTATGTTTCCACAAAAGAGCTACTCCGCCATACGGTCTACCGCGTAGTATTTCCACTGACGTGTCGACGGCCGAAGTTCCCGTAAACACAAACTCACTATCTACATTGCTTAGGTAATCCTCTTTCAGTAACCATGTTTCTTGTAAGGCTATTACGTCACAGGTACGACATAACTCCCTCACACCATCTATGGAGCGCTTTATCGACTTGCAGTTAAAACTGGCAAAAGTACACACCTTACTTATAAGGTCGTGATGATGATACAATCATTATTTACATGATACTTATATATAGTCTAATTTCATGAATTTTCGAGTGAATGCCTGTAAAAAGCAGTATGGTGGATTTTTTGCTGCTACTTTAGCATAATAATAGTTCAGTATATGTATTAAAGATTTTTATTTATTATTGTAAAAAAAGCAACTGAAAATATTAGTATGTAGTTACCTAGTTTTATTTTTCGTTGTTAAACAAAAAGAAACCTTCCAGCATTTTATGTCCAATTAAACGTAATTTGTGAACTAATTAACTTTTTGCAGAATAATCCTTGAAAGCCTCTTTAAGGAAACAATCCGGCTGGCAAGACTCTTGTGCACCCCTCAAAGATAAGGGTTGGAGTCTGCAGTATTTTACCTGCAACTGACTTGACGTTTTTCACATTTAAGGAGAGGGGAAAACAGGCGTTTCAGATTTTTCATAGCAATTATAATTCTGGGGCTGCTGAAGTACTTTAGTAATCAACTCGGGGTCCACTGAATAGTTTAGGAGAGTTATACGTATTTAGCACAACAAAGCACAATACATAACAATATGATCTTTAAATTAAGTACCTACCTATATATTAAACTTGCCACATCCCCTTGTTTTATCAGTTGTTGTGAAATATCGAAAACGAACATGCATAAAACTGGTGTGTTTAATTGTTTATGGCATATTTAGACGGAAGATTCCAGTTTCAATTGATTTTGGGTACGAGTTTGATGAAGTTTGTTATATTACCTATATATTAAAGAAACTTCTACGTCATTTTTTTTGTACCTTAAAAACTTTTGTACCTTTTGTGCCTTGTGCGTACCAAGTTTCATGCATTCTGCCGTATACTTAGTCCATATTTGCAGGTAAAAATCCGTTTTATACCAGCAATGTGTTGTCAAAGCTCACTAACGCCCACCGAATCCGTCTTATACCCGCTTCCCACCGAACGGGTGGAGTCGGAGCGCATTTCACATTTGTACGGCCGCAAGCCGGTCGGCTCCTCGCGGACGCGGTCGGCTCCTTACGGATTCCATCGCGTTTGTCATACATATTGTATAAGCACATTGAAAATGCGCTCCGTCGCGGCCCGACTCCAGCGGGTCGGTGGTAATCGTACATAAGCCGCAGCCAGCAGCTTAGTTTACAAACGTGCCAAAAAGAAACATTGTCGTTCATACCTACCCTTTTCTAAACTACACTAAAAAACTACTTAATAACCAGCAGATATTATTCTTCGAACATTCTTAATTGATATTGAAATAACCTTCTACCACAGACATATTTTACATACATCATGCCTTCTACGCTTATAGGTAATTTTCATATAGTATTAGAATACGATTGATTAAAATGACAAGTTTAGTGACAGCTTTTCGACAGATGACATTGGCGGGCTCATGCCTCGGCAATTTAAGTTAAGGCAAGTTAAGCAATTGAGCCTATACACGTCCCACTGCTGGGCACAGGCCTCCTCTCATGCGCGAGATGGCTTGGGCTATAGTCCCCACGCTAGTCCACGCGGATTGGAGACATCACATACACCTTTTGAATTTCTTCGCATATGAAAGCAGGTTTCCTCACGATGTTTTCCTTCACCGGAAAGCTAGTGGTAAATATCAAATGATATTCCGTACATAAGTTTCTAAAAACTCATTGGTACCAGCCAGGATTTGAACTCGAAATCTATCTCTTATTCCCTCCGATGGGTATCAGTTAAGTACTGTGCAACCAAGGTATCTAAAATGATCTACACCTTTGTAGGTGATTGCTCTGACTAGTTATTTCTTCACTCTGATGTTCTTATATCTTTCATTAGGAGATATTCTGTTTTCTGGTGGTTGATTCTAAGACCAATCTTCTCTCCTTCCTGCTCTATGATACTAGCCATGGCCTCCACCATGTCCATTTCGTTTTAATCTTATGTTTGCCGTTCAACTCTACACCCACATCATAATTATGTAAGCAGTAAATAACGTTAATAATTATATAATTAGAATGCTTATGAAAGGTAGTTGGCAGCAGGAAGCTGGATTTAGGGTTAGACTCAGGAGGCGGTAGTCTTGGACAAGGCACGGATAGTCCGACGGTTCCACTCTCTCCCTGACCACCGGCAGCTCGGGCCTTGCCCCGCTGCTCGCGGCACCCTAGGATAGGTTTTTTTATAGTATATCAGATCTATAAGTATTGCGTTTGTATGTTTTTTGTATTTTATATTTATATTCACATTATAAAATAAGTTGAAAAAGAAATAAACGAGAGCAATAATAATAAGGCTACATAATAAATATGACCGAAACAGCAAAAACCGAGCTAGCAGCTCTACCAGCGCCGTACCTGAAAACGCTCAAAAACCGTTTTATTTTTCAACACACAAAGATGAGAAAAGTCCCGTGATTAACTTCATTTCCGGGGGGCACGCGTCCGCCCCGGGCATCTTCGCGCGAATTTATTTCGCCTCATCAAAACGTCAACACGTTGACGTGTATTTTAGGGATTTTACTCGCACTGCCTCCCGCGCCATACCTCCGTAACCCCGAGCGACAGCAGCGCCCTCTAAATTGCGGGACAATTCAAAATAAATGTTTTCGCTTCGGATTCGGATTGACTGGTGGTTTTAGTTTTGACATTATTTTCAGATTAACCTTGCATTAGTTAGGGTTTTTTTTTAGTAAATGAATTAAGCAATAACTAATAATACTTATTAAATCACATTTAAAATCGGGTCTATCGCGAATTTATTTTGTTACCTTTATTTACCGACGTTTCGACGCAGATTTCACTGGTCGTGGTCGCGGCTAATAATAATCATAATATTTTATTTATAAAACAAATTTACACGTGAATAATAAATAATACTGGCCAGAATATATTTTTTCTCAAACATGCTATGTAATATTGATATTACGTTCTTTATATTAGGCTGGGAAGTATCACGACTCCGGCGCGGCTAGACGAGGGGCCTGTAATGAAATTTCATACAAAGTTGCAGGCCTAGGCCGGGAAGTGCCTCTTTTTTAATTTCCATTTCACATATATTTGTGACACAGCATCATGGCATTCAGCCAAAAAAAAAACTATAACCAATATTTGCTTATGGTTCGGAATGACATTCTGCCAATACCCCTTTATAAAAAAACAATAAACGATAATTAATATATTTTGCAGTTTTACAAAAATATATAAATAAAACATTATTAACAAATTCCAATAATATTGAATTGCAAATTTACCTACAAATACAGATTTAAAATATAGTTGGTCAAACCAGTTTGTCAGTAAGAAAGAACAAAAAAACTATACTCATCCTTTTCTTTTGGGTGCTAGTACCAGTGTAAGACAAAGATAGTATGATAATCTCTGTCTATGTTTGAAATGAGACAGTCCTTTGATAAACTATATTTCATTTAAATATTAGCAGTAAAAATGTCTACTCAAACACGCGTTGGTGTTTTTTTAATCGTTTTGGAGGTAAAGTTGAACATTTTTCATTGTGTATCTGTAATTCTATTTTATTGGATTTATTGTGCGTTGTTTATTGTATAATATGAGTTCCGACGAAAATATTAAATGAATAGGTACCTGTTAATTATACTCCATGTTTAAGGCAAAGATGTATGTGAAGCATAATATCAACATAAAAAACGATGTAATCTTAGTTATGTGGCTACTAACACTACAGTCAGAAGGATGCAAGGCGAAAAATCAAAAATACATAAATATACCTTTGAACATTTGTGTAATAAATTGATTAACTACATGTGTAAAATATACGACACGTGTGATAAAGATAGGTACAGGTAGTAGTTATATTTTGTGCCTAGTTTACTTTTAGTTTCTTTAGAATTAAAACTTTGATTTCGTGGAGATTTCTTTATTTATTTCATTGCATGTTTGAGAAAAGCACTATACATACATCGGCGTGAAAAGGGGTTGTCGGCCTCATAACTATCCGGCCTCACTACGTTCGGCCGTATATATGCATTCGGCCGGCAACCCCTTACTTCCCGGCCTCTGTAGTAATGTACTATTCTAACTGTAAAAAGGTACGAGTCAGATGGCTCACGCTTTACAAACCAGAAGTTACAACAATTCATGGGATTATGTTGCATTCACATGTTTTCTTTAGTTTCGCATTTTTTGTTCAAATTATAAATAAAATCAGGTCAAAAGCGTAACGGACCACGTTTATTAGAGGATGCTACCCTTATGCGATACTAAAATGCAACAAAGAAAAAAAAGTTACCTAACGCAAAAAGCCAATGTTCGCGGTACTTTTTTTGGATCGATATAGTGATTCCTAAAGTTTATTTTTCTTCTATTTTTGCATTTATTAGTATTTCCTGCTATAAATAACGATAATTATTCTTAACGATTATATATGACCTAATTATGTGCTTATTTTTTTCTTCTAATGTATATATTCTAATATTATTTGTTTTAATGATTTTCTATTCTAATATGTTTATTACCTAACAGCAACTTGTCATAAAGATCATTTGTCCTAATATTCACATGGGACACATATCTAATATGGAAATATAATAAACATCATAATTTTCTGACAACAGTTTGGTAGCGTGGGGGACGCAGTTCTAACCAAACCTAACCCATTTTTCTGGCAACAGTTTGTTTTCGTGGTCATCTCAGTTCTAACCTACTAACCTTTAGCTAATAAAATTAGGATTATTGATATTTATGGCAAATGAGTGTTATGAATACTGAGCGTTAGGGCTGTTACCCATTAGAACAAAACGGTTAGGGCAAGTGATAATAGGGAAAGAGTTGTTAGAGATTGCGAGGGAGATTTTTATTTCCATAAATTCATTTAGTCCATTATTTTCTAAGATCTAATAACGTGATTAATATTGATGCTGTCCTATAATTATGATACCTTGATGCTGCTCTCTGCTTTATAATTGGCTGCTTGAGTTTATAAACCAAGAATAGATCTGATGACACCAACGTCATGCCCCGTTATTCAACAAGGTAACCTTTTATTGTCATTATCGTTTCTTTTCTCGCAACTTGCATTATCGACAGGTCGACAGGAACCGGCATTAATTATTCATAATATTTAGTGGCCGAAGCGTTGTAAGGAGCAACAAATGGATGAGGCTTGCGGTTCGAACCCGGGCTGAGCTTTCCCCGGGGGAAAGGGGCACTAGAATTAGCACGTGGGATCAGCTCAGACAGCTGAGAGAGAGAGAGAGAGAATAGTTATTTAAGTAAGGCGCTCATTGTTTCTGTGATGTTATAATACTAACACAACAGTGTAATGACGTCTATTTTTAAGGTTCCGTACCCAAAGGGTAAAAACGGGACCCTTACTAAGACTCCACTATCCGTCTGTCCGTCACCAGGCTGTATCTCATGAATCGTGATAGCTAGACAGTTGAAATTTTCACAGATTATGTATTTCTGTTGCCGCTATAAGAACAAATACTAAAAACCGGCCAAGTGCGAGTCGGACTCGCGTTCCAAGGGTTGTGTACATTATACAATTTAAACAATGTACTATTTTTTATGTGAAACGTGAGTGAAATGTCTTTGAAAAACCCGTAGGGGTCGGATCAAAAACTAAGTAATTAAGTCCGTCTCACGCTTGACTGCACATTTCTAATAGGTTTTCCTGTGATCTATAGGTAGAGAACTATTTCGTGTATTTTTTTCGAAATTTTAGACTCAGTAGTTTCGGAGATAAAGGCTGAACGGTCAATTTTTGCCTACTTGCTTGAATAACTTCTAAATTGTTTATCCTACTATTAATAAAATATACATTTGAGATTCTTACAATGAGCTCTTTCATCTGATATGTAACACGATATAGTTAATAAAACTTAATTTTTAAATTTTCTCATTTACCCCCCAAAAGTCGCCCCGGTGTTCATAATTCATTTGTTTACGTTACATGTCCGTCTTTGGGTGACAAACTTACATATGTATACCAAATTTCAACTTAATTGGTCCAGTATTTTCGGAGAAAACAGGCTGTGACAGACGGACAGACAGACAGACGCACGAGTGATCCTATAAGGGTTCCGTTTTTTTTTTCCTTTTGAAGTACGGGACCCTAAAAAGTACGGAACCCTCGGTGGGCGAGTTCAACTCGCACTTGTCCGGTTTTTTTATTTATTAAATACAACAACAAGTTTGTAATTAATATTAACATTACGTAAGTATACAATATATTATCTAATGATAATTATTAGCTATATTTAAATCCTATCTTAACTTTTCGGAATTACGTAAGTATAGAATATTATCTAATGATAATTATTAGCTATATTTAAATGTATCTTAACTTGCTTGGCCGTTTAGATCTAACAAGAGGATAGTAACGCCAAAATTACTGTGTTTACTTTCAAAGACTAGCTCTTACCATCACCACCACTATCTTATTCAGAAAATGGCTTTATAACGATTTATACTTAGACATCAATATTTCATAAACAATTACTAAAATTATTTGTGTTTAACACAAATGCTTTTATTTTTACTTGCATTCCAACTACAAAAAGATTTTGACGAGCACCTTCAGCATTACAGCGTTTTATTTGAACAAAGGTACTAAAACAAAACAGTGGCTTTACCACAGAGCACAAAATAGGACAGAAAACTAAAAAGACGTATGCCGCTTTAAGCACCTACTCTTACATAGACTCTTTTGGCGGGCATAGCACCGTGTCACCTTTTGACGTTCATTTCTTATTTGCGTACCGTAAACGGACGTTTTGTTTGTTTAAGGTTTATATCTAACATGAAACGGAATCAAAGCAGTCAAAAAAATAAATTAAGGTCTATTTTTTTATTCCGAAGACTAAAATGACGTTTCATGTGTAAGACATGACATTTCTTAGTACCACATGAAATGTCATTTTAGTCTACGGAATAAAAAAACAGAATATCCCGAAAACTGCTAATACTTAATACGTCGATTATTTTAAGTCATTCAAATAAAAAGATTGGATTTTATATTAAGCACCTATTGTTGCCTCGTTTCAGATGTTTATTTGGTACCTCTTCGTGCCTCTTCCGATTTCATTTGGGGTCGGCCCTCTAAATATGCCAAACACAACATACCTAAGATAGAAAACACATACCTGTCTACGGAAAGCGTTATGCTTTTTCAATTTATGTACAGTTTCGGCAAAAATCTATCAAACCTATTGCTATTTTTATGCAGGCATTCATTTGAAAATTCGTGAAATTAGACTTTATATCATATAAACAATGATTGTATCATCATTTCGACCATATACTTATAGATATACTTACGTCCCACTGCACGTGGCATTAGGCAGCCACGTTAGCATAATCACAGAATAAATAATAGTACTACCGTACAGAAAGGAAACTTCCTACAAAACCGATCTTTGACAGCGGTTCAGGGTCGAATCATGTTGTTCCTTTCTAATATATGGAACTATCCCTTTCGGCTATTTAGGGTTGTCAAAATTCAAATAAGATTATCTTATATGTGCTCGTGCACGCAAAGGGACGTCTAGCTGTGTCAACCCTAATAATTGCTCGGAGTAATGCTGAGCCGAACGGAGCCGGGTTTGCTCGAAGCAAGGAGTTTCGCACCCCTGGCACAATGCGGATTGGGGACTTTACATACACTAATTAATGTATGTTATAAATATTGAATTTCTTATTAGAAAACACTCAAAAGCGAATCTTACCAACAATAATACCTAGACGTATCGATGTTTCGCCCTCGTTAGCCTCTGGTTTGAAAATTAAATTGAATCATTTGGTACGTTACTGAATTTACGGAATTGTTGTTTTCATACGTCCCTATATTGTAAATTTCATCGAAATCGCTGAAGCCGTTTATGAGAAATTACCAAAAATATTATGTAAATGTATCTGAAAAAATATGATAGATTATTTGCCGCTACTGTATATATTGTATATGGGTATGTTTGTGTCGTCTGTATCAAAGTAGTAGCATCAAAACTGTAGAGCCGAATTTATTGAATGAAATGGTTTACTAGTTACCTACAGACGTTTTTATTGTAATTGTTTTATGAGTTTTAGGTCGCGTTCTTTCATAGCCTCAATCCTTGTTCACCTGTATGTTTTTTTTTTCATTTACTTACCTACTTTTACGTCACAAATCACTCATCACTTCTGGTACATTTATAACTAAATAGTTACTTTAAAGTTAAGCCACATTTTAAATTCGCGGCGTTAGTTGTGGCCATGTTCACTATATTTTCCTGTACATAGATATAAATTAAATTAACATTCTTAAAGCGATTTATTTTGTAAATAATATTGGAAGTATTTGATGAGACAAGATAGAAAATTTAACCCTAGAAACCATAATAGGTAGCGTATAAAAGATAAATAAAATATTAATGACGAATAAATACTGGGACAAATCAACGTAAGCGTATAAAAAAACCACCGCGATACCGGTAGATGTTGATCTATTATAATGATGCAGATGACTAAGGTTTACCACGAAAAATAAATTTTATGTTGAAATGTTATAAAGTAAGGATTTATTTTGTATTGAAAGAAAGCAACGCCAACATTTAATTTGAAAAACACGAGGAAAGGAATAAGGTCGACAAAAAATAAATATTCCGTATACATAAAAGGTACAAAGGCTTTTGTGCAACAAATCTTTGTGACGCAGAAAAATATCTCGCATTTCCATGTACAGCGCCGTGGAAGGCGCATTCGCATTTATTTAACGTCGCGACTGCATCGGGTAATTTTCTTAATGCACTTATGTCACACAGGAATTGCAACGAAAAGGACACAGATTAAATATAGGTAGGTATATAATATATTTAACGAGAAAGCGATAAGTCGAGAAAACCAATTTGAATTCATTTGTAGGTAGGTAGGCATCACTTTTGTTATAACGCAGAATAAAATAAAACCGGTCATGTGCTTGATGAACTCGCACCCTAGATTCGCCATAAGGTCGCTGCGCTTGTAATTTTTTTTTATGTATTTGACTCATTAATCCATTTTTTCTGTATTTTAATTTGTTCACAAAAAGTTAAAAACAGCTATGTAAAATAAGCCTCAGTTAAGTCAGCGCTAAATGTACAAAAAAAACACAACTGGTTTTGCCATAGTACGTATAATAGCTGGTACGTATTACGGTTATATGGCATTTGTTATAGCACATAGCGGGTGTTACATATGTGGGTATAGCTAATTTCATAAAATATAAGTAATATGAAAACACCATCATTCTTATAATGTATTCATTACAAAATAATTGTGCCATTTTCAACCAAAAGGGTACTTATTGTCGGTTGTCAATAAGGCGCTATTTCCATATAGCTTCAATTCGAAATCAACCTTATGGACAAGCGACAATGTGGTACCTTTTGGTTGAAAACGTCACAATTATCGAAGTGAACACAGTTACAGTGATAGTGAGATTAGTGAGTTACATTTTTATTTGATTTCGATACGAAATAGGGCCCGGCCCCAATGCTGTTACTTTGCGTTGCGTTGTTTCGTCGCCAGCGTCGACGCTGCGACATTTTACATATGCTTTTTATGACATGCCCAATTAAATGCGTTACGAGGACTCGACGCAACGCAACGCACTAGTGAGGCCCCTCTCATACCTTTAGTCTAGCAACGGGTTATATTTGTTTCTGTTTGATCACTATACATCTTACAAAACAAAGTCCCCCGCCGCGTCTGTCTGTTTGTATGTATGTGTGTTCCCGATAAACTCAAAAACTACTGAACGGATTTTCATGCGGTTTTCACCTATCCATAGAGTATCCTATCCTATCAATAGAGTGATTATTGAGGAAGGTTAAGGTATATTATTATAATTTGTTAAGGTTTACCCGTGCGAAGCCGGGGCAGGTCGCTAGTTAATACATTTAAATGATATAAATGAGAAGAAAACATTTGTTAAATCACATTTACAATCGGATCTAACGCGAATTTATTTTTAAATTAAATTAAATTAAATTAAATAATTATTTATTTCAGAAATTCAATTTTGTTACCTTTATTTACCTGTGTCGAAACGTCGGTAAATGGTAACAAAATAAATTCGCGTTAGACCCGATTGTAAATATGATTTTATGTGTTCAAACGCGAAAGTTTGAAATGTTATAAAACATTTGTTATTGTTGCACAAGTTCGAGTTCACATTATTATTATTATAATGAAACGTATACAAATTATTTTATTTTCAATTTATTTATTTAAAACAAAATGCAACGTTACAGGACTTGCCTAAGTCATTACATTGCTTATATCTAGGTTCGATTATAAATAATAATAATTAAAAAAAAAACAATAATAATAAATGTATGGACTAAGTACATAAAGATCATGTCAAAGATACATTAAATCATTTCAATAATTAGGTCAGTGACTCGCATATTTTAAACTCGTACTAGAGCATAACCAGTTATTACAATCAGAATAAGTAAGTAAGTAAGTAAATATTCTATATTGCACCAAAATTATACATTTTACATACATGTAAAACTACAAAGAAATATTTAAAGAAAAAAATAGAACCAGGTAACAACAGGCGGTCTTATCGCTAAAAAGCGATCTCTTCCAGACAACCTTTGGGTAGCAGGAAATGTAGATCTCATACAAAAGTCAACAGGTAGTGCAAAGAGCTAAATATGGAGACTATTAAACACAAACACACATACTACAATTAAAGTTGCAACCCTTAATTTGCAAGACATTTTTTTTATACCACGTCGGTGGCAAACAAGGGCCCGCCTGAAGGGTGAGAGGTCACCGTGGCCTTTAGACGCCTGCAACTCCAAGGGTGTTACATGTTATATGCTTAGATTATGAGAATTCTTCGAAATTCTTTATTCACAATTTGAAAGCACAGACAAGCCTTTGGACAGCAGTCGTCATGCCGCTGAAACAGGCTGCATACGAGTAAGTATAATGAGCGGGAGCAATCATCACAATGAATGGGACGCGGTACGCGGTGCTCGGAGAGCTCTCGTCTGAATGCCGTCCTTCGCCGCCTCGACGATTCGCTGAGTTGGTGCCCATAAAACTTTAAGTAAAAAGGACTGATTTTATTTTGATTTTTGTGCAGTGTTCTTGACGAAGCTGGTTATAATAATCAGGTTATTGAAATATATGTCAGCGCATTACCCACGTCAAACTAGTAATAAACTAGCTACAGAGCAGTACGGTTGTTTCCTTTCTGACCATCTCGCGACGAGGATGAATACTATGTTCCTACTATTAAAAGAATCAATAATAGATTGTGTCACAAGGGAGCAAAATGACATATTTACGGCGAGGGCGTACAATTGAATCCTAAACGAAGCGAAGGCTTCTAACATAGAATCCTGAGCGTAGTGAGGGATTCAAGTGTTAACGCCCAAGGTGAAAATAATTTTGCTACCATGTGACACATACTGCTTTTCAAATCACCTATGAGGAAATTACATACATATATTAGATTTCAAAACATTATTATTTTAAGCAAAGATCGATACGGACAAAGTGCCAAAAATATATATACACGACCTTAGTGTAGGTACATACTTCTGGCACTTTGTCCGTATCGATATTTTCAGACGTGACTGTACTGACAAATTAAAAGTACCTACAGCTCATAATTATGTACCTAATATCTTTTCAAAGACAGCAGCAAACACCTAAAATGATACAATGAAAATCAAGTACATTATTTTTGTAGATTTTTCTTGTAACAAATTAGCTCTTACCCCTTTGAACCAAATCTTCGGAAGAACACTATGAAGACTGATATCACTTATATTTATTATTATAAAGTTATTGATTTAAACTAAGTATTTACAAATTAATACACAACACAGAACCGCATAATTATGCTTTGTGAAATATTTGTACAAAACTTTTTAAATATAAACTTTTTAAATTGCATAGACAAGTATGGCTGCGTTTAAGGAGACCTAAAATGTCAAAATAAAAATTAAATTATTAAACTAATGTGTTTTACGTTTCTTTGTAAATATTACGCTAATTAATTAATTTACTTAATTTAAATATGCTATTAATTAATTTAAAATACGCTAATTACATTTATTGTTTACAATTACAACAAAATATTATTTAAGTTAAAAAATTGTATGCACGTAATCGATTATAAAGAATTTGTAATCGATTATATGCATACTAATTTCATATGTCTTTGTGTCAATATTTCATACTGGCAACAAAATGTCCTTGAACAGAAAAGTGCCACTTTGATCCCTCCTAGCAGGGAAGAAAAGTTCCCTTTTCGAATAGGTGATGTGAATTTTTTTTTTCATAATGGCTGAATACTACCAATTTCCCGCTATTACCTTACATATAGGATAATGTACTCCTTCTTTCAGTAAGTACTGATACTATCGACCAATCCATCAATCGTTTTTCGTTAACAACTTTATTTCTGGTGGATACGCGGTAATTTTGCTGCATTTCCATCATTCAAAGAAGCGGCCAACTAAATGAAATAAATTGGATTTTCCTTCAATGAACACAATAATTACCTACTACCTATATACATTAAAACTTTTTTCTGGCGCACTACGCACTAATTGTGTGGCTCCTAATTCGCTGCAGACTTACTTGGACAGAGTACAATTTACAGACATTCCAACATTTATATGTTATTAAGATTTATTTATTTTTGTGATGTTTTCAATTAGTTAAATTAAACAGAAATCGTCTTGCGACACGAAATGTAACTAAAGGGAAAGTTTGCGCTATTGAATCCCGTAAAGTTCAAACTCGTTTACAATTTGTTTACAATCGTATTGGAGGTAAAATAAAAATAATATTTTCATATATTATAACATTGTCACCGTACATCAGACTACTCTTTAATTTGCCTCACACTCGCCAGCCTGAAAAGATAGGAGGAAACGAGTGCAAGATTTCTCTTTGCTTTTTGCTCACGACGGATGTCAACCAACGGTTGTAGACTGACTAGACTTTTTTAGTAACAGCTCTTTTTCAAGTTTAAAGTTCTGTATACATATTTTTTTATTTATTTACGTTTTACCCGTTATCGTTATTCTTAAATATGTTGGGTACAATATTGTAACACGCTCACTGTGCGTATTTATTTGATTTAAAAGTTCCGTGTTTTAGTCGTAGATAATGAAATTTTTGTTTCCTGTCTAGAGACATTTGTAAAATTTTAAACAAAACTTTTTTGACATCTAGAAAGCAAGTTAATTACAAAAACCATTTCACTATAGTTTTAAGTTTGGAAGCATTTTTTCTTAGCGCAATATTTCTCACAATGTTGGTACCTTATATAACTTTTATAACCTGGCATGATTGTTAATGATATTCTCTAATATTGAACTCTACCGCCATATCATAAGGTAAAATTTATTAGTATCTAAGTAAGTTCAGATATGATATTGTGGAAATTGTAGTTCGTAATGGCGAGGGGGGGGTCGTCTTTTGATCACGCGGTTTTAAACAGAGCTCCTTGGAAATGTAAATAATTTACGGGACGGTGTCTGTGAATCACGGCCCTTTGTTTACAATTGAAAACGTCCGGAGTTTAAAAATACACATTTTAATTAAAAACGAGAGACAACATTAAATTTAACGTTTGCGAAAGTAGATAATGTGAATTTAAAATTGAGGAATTTAAAAAATGTGATGTACTTAAGGTGACTAACTTACGATTACACTAAGAACAAATTAAATTACTTTCTATGAAAATATTTTAATTAGTGTTTTCAAGTAGACACACTACTATTAAACTATAAACCGAAATAAATATTATATACGAACGAAAAACAGGCAAAGTGCGAGTCGGACTCGCGCACCGAGGGTTCCGTACTTTTTTAGTATTTGTTGTTATAGCGGCAACAGAAATATCATCTACGAAAATTTCAACTGTCTAGCTATCACGTTTCATAAGATACAGCCTGGTGACACACAGACCGACGGACAGACGGAAAGACAGACAGACGGACAGCGGAGTCTTAGTAATAGGGTCCCGTTTTTACCCTTTGGGTAAAAAACCTTAAAAATGACTAAAGCCTCCAGTGTCCAGAGCTGGAATCGAACCAGCGTCCCCCGCTTAGGCGGTTAGGGGGCGCCACAAGCCTTCAGGAAATTGTCGTGTACTTGGAAATTTCGACCCATGTCACCGTGGCCGGATAGCCGAGTGGTACAGGCACCTGTCCGGTAAACGGGGGACGCTGGTTCAATTACTGCACATATGTACTGCTGCATACTGCGACGGGACTTAATCGCGTAAAATAAGTTTTAAATTTACCTCCGACGTTTCGAGGACGGCGTTGTCCCCGTGGTCTCGGAGAAGACTGGCTAAAGGCTTTGTCACTCTGGCTTTGGTCATTTTTTCCTTCGTATATGATATTTATTTCGGTTTACGATTACACTGCTTGTAAGATAGATATTGCACTCAGTCAATTCGAAAGTCGAGGAAGCTGAAAGCTAGTGATAAGACCATTTCAAAAATATATGTAAAAATTAGAGTTTTTTGTTTGTTGTAATAAGTTGCAGTTTCATGTAACAGAAAATTATACTGTTTTTCAACTTGATGTACTTTTCTTTTTTTATGATATATCTGGCTAATTATTTTTATTTAAAGGATATTCACAGTCATTTGGTATAAAATTTGTAATAATCCATTCAGTCATTTTCAATTTAGAGCAGTTAAAGTCAACTGTGGATTGTGTAAATTTTTTAACGTTTTCTAATAATTAGACCAGGTAGTGAAAACGTTACAGTGTGTTATATATTTGTGATCTACTCACAAAGCCCTTTCAATTGGTACCACACATGATATGTTTAAAAGAAGAAAGTTAAAAACTTTGTAGGTACTGCCGACTTTATTACGTCACAATAACTACCCCCACCACTTTCGCGCTTGTCATCGCATATATTTGTGTTCAGGATATCAAACTGAATGCATTGACACTATATTCACCCATATTATCTGACATGACATGAGCGAAAATCGATTTCTAAAAGACTTCGAGAAAAGGTCAAGCCACTATAAGATAATTTTAATTAAGAAACAATCCCTGCCCTTCTTTGTAATATGATAATTTCGTCATGACAAAGACTGGTTGCTTAGTATTCTACAGCGATGCGTCCAGCCAAACGTCTGTTTTTAAATACGCCATCCGCATGGTGCTCCCTCATACATACGAAATAAGAGGTTGCAGGCACAGCTTACAACAGCTTTGTCGCTAGTTAAGAATGCTTGCAGTGTGTACAATAATGTTTCTACGTAGCTATTTATGATTTTTGAAGAGGTCATAGCTAATATTATTAATTATTATTTAAAAACTTTGTGCAATATTGAAAAGTGAAAAACAACAAACTTTGCACCCTTGTATAACAAATAACTATTTCCCCTCACTAACTCGGAAAGCTGTATTTTATCCTTTAAAACAAGTGGGTAAAAACGCATTTTATCCACTAGTGGGGAAAGTAATTTGACCCTGGAGCGTGTTTAAGTAGCTTTTGACAGATAACAAAACGTAAAAAGCTGATAATAATGGTTCATTCGATATTAATTATCATTAAATAAATGGTTTGAGAATTTAATTAAAATTACCAAACTTAGCTTTATTTAATGATTTTAAGTCATAAACCTTAAAATTCCATAAGATTTTTTTTTTATAATGTTGAATATAATTCTGAACGCACAAGTTGAATAGATGCAATTTCAAAACGCATTGTCAGAAATGTCAACATTGTCAACAAAAAAATTACTTTTATTGATGATGATTATAATTAACCTGATGATAGTGATGATAATCGAAGTAGATGATAGACTTAGTTAACTTAGCGGTTCCACTTACGTATTTTTAGTCACTCGCGCGGCATGTTTCGGAGAGCCTAGGTCTCCATTTTCAAGCACTAACAGTGCCTGAGTGAGTAGCGGTCAGGACGAGCGGGCGGGCTAAAAATACGTGACTGAAACCGCTAAGTTAGCTAAGTTAACTTGATGATTATAATGTGTACAAATAAAGACTTATTTTTTATGAGCTATTTTTTGCATGTTGCATTCTCCTCGTTATAGTGAGGTGAAAAGTTTTGTGTTACACACGGGTACAACAGTTATTTGTGCAACAAGAGAGGAAAGTTGGTTTTTCTCACGAGTGTTTATTTTGAGTCCCGAGAAAGCGAAAGATTCTATGTTAGAATCTGGAGCGTAGCGAGGGATTCAAAAACACGAGATGTAAAATAACTTTGCTCTCGTGTTGCACATATAATTTTTCACCTCAGTAGTAAGAACATATTAAAGGTTAAAATGTATTTTGAATTACACAGACTAATACAGAAACAAAAAAAAACGAATTTGTAATAGAAGTATGAAGTGGCAGTTCATGGCCTTCACTAATTTAAAAAGCTACTTTTTTTCACTCCCTGGAGTGACGAAAGTAGGCTTGTTCGAGCTGCTGAGGTGAAAAAGGAAATAGTACATTTCGATGCTAGTGCGGAAAGTATGTAAATACTTCACGAGTAGCGAGATATCTTGCCACGAGCCGCAGGCAAGTGGCAAGACTCGGGACGAGTGACGAATGATATTTCCGCACGTGTATCGAATGACGTTTTTTAATACAGTTGCGAAAAAATAAGAAAAACAACAAGTAAGGAATTCGAAACTTTTATATTATTAATTCTCTGACATCATTGACATTGACATTATGAAGAGGTGTTGTTTTAGCTGGGTGTTATTATTATTGAACCCACTTCAATGAAAGTTTTTTTTAAATGCATATTCTATAAGACAGAAACAATTGTAAATATAAAACATTGTACTATTATTACCCAAATATCGTTAATTACGATTATATGTGTATCGTACATTTATAAAAACTAACGAATGTTGCCTTTGGAAACTTAAAGCAAAAAGAAAAAACGCCTCTTTGACAGGCGTTCCGTTCCATTCAGACAACTTATTAAGAACGGTTTTTCAATATTCAATATATATAAAAAATAGACGTGTTATAATGATGAAGAGGTAAACATGTAATAAAATATGTATATTTTTCGTATTCTTACATTAATAGTAGGTTTTTATGTTGATTACGACGTTTAAAGGAAACTAATATTTAACACTCATCAATAAGTAGTCATGAATTGGAACAAGAATAAATTTAAAAAAATTGGAAAGTAAAAAGCACTAGTTCGCGAAAACCAACTTTCCGCACGCTAAACAGCAACGTAAAGTAGCACTTTTTGAGCAACTGTGTTAAAAATAATTATATCTAGGTAACAACAGGCGGTCTTATCACGGGTATATGGGTAGGGTAGCTTTGGGTTTGCGTGGTAGATATATTTTGTTTGTTATTGTTGATTTTCTATTCACTACTACTAACTAACTATTACTATTTCTATTTCTCATTTTTCATTTTTTCCTCGACGTAGACAACGATTTTTGCACGCAAGCGCAAATTTAGCAAGCAATGTTAGTACAACCGAGGAAAGTCTTTTCAAAAGGACTTATTTCTCTATGGACACCGTACAAAAATAAGCCCTGGTTTTTAAAAGACTCCTCAACTATAAGATTATGAAAATTAGTATAGGTGCCTATAAGATTAATAAGAATTTAAACAATATGTAAGTTATTTAAAAAGTGCCGTTAAAATACGATGCGCCGAGGTAAGTGGCCACTAATAAACATAAATATATTACAAAGAAGGTCAGTACCTACTTTGTAATATCACTAGTGTAAAAAAAACCGGCCAAGTGCGAGTCGGACTCGCGCACTGAGGGTTCCGTACATTACACAATTTAAACAATGTATTTTTCACTTGGTGGTCAACTGGGCCCGCAGAGCACTGCTGAGCCCACGGGCTAAATGTGAAACGTGAGTGAAAGGTAAATTGCGGTTTACGATTTATGACGTATTAAAAAAAACTACTTACTAGATCTGGTTCAAACCAATTTTCGGTGGAAGTGTCTCTCGCGCAAACTATTCAGTTTAGAAAAAATATATATTAAAAACCTCAATATGGGTTTGATGAAAAAAAAATTTTGATTTTCAGTTCTAAGTATGGGGAACCCCCAAATTTTTTTTTTCTATTTTTGAGTGAAAATCTTAATGCGGTTCACAGAATACATCTACTTACCAAGTTTCAACAGTATAGTTCTTATAGTTTCGGAAAAAAGTGGCTGTGACGTACGGACGGACAGACAGACAGACAGACATGACGAATCCATAAGGGTTCCGTTTTTTGCCATTTGGCTACGGAACCCTAAAAAGAGATTTGATATCTGGTATTTGGAGTACTACGAACGTGCTTACTATGTAAACAAATATGACTTCCAACTTGCAATTACAAGTAAATTATGTCTTTTTGGTAGCGTTTTTTTCTGAAAACCCATTTGAAAGCTAAGTCCTCTTCAGCCTCGTGCCTGGTGGCTTTGCCCGCCCCAGTTCAGTTACGGATGTGGACTGCTTTAGGCTGAATAAGTTACTTGGAACTGCAGTTTTTATTGCCGTTTGGTTTGCAAATGCGAGTTCAGTTTACTTCGTGACAATGTTTGTTTAGTTAATCAGTAGGTTTTTGTAAAAACTAAAAATTGGAATTTTAAGCACAATCTTTAAAATAAGCGTAACATATAAATTTACGAGCAATTACAATGCCGCACAACTTTCCAGACGACATCTATTGCGTACGTGAGCTAACTGTCCAGGTTGCAAGTTTTACTACATCTTCAGCCCTAAAGATTGATTATTTAATGTAGTTTTGGTTCTATCTGTGCTATGAGAAACATGAAATTAGTTAAGGTGGTAAGAGTAAAACGAGCATCAACTAGTCATCGACGTGGAGTACTCATATAACTTGCAGCTCAAGTCTACCTAACAGTTTTGCGACTACACCTACTTACTATTTTCTGCTGACGTTTGTTCGTATGATCTGTTAAGAAATTATTATAATTATTTTTTTGAGTGTTCTTTGATTAGAACATCAGTTAAAGATATTTATTATGAAGAAGACTAGATTTTTAGAACTTTAAAACACGTTGTAAATTAATTTGTTATAGTACCTGAGTGTTAATTACCAACATACCGAAGTGTATTATATTGAAATCTGCTCAATTGTTTAGACATCAGAAACATTTTGATTTCCTGTTTATGATGGGATACAATTTTCACGCTGGAAGACTGGCGAAGACGAGTATTAATAGCGTAGGTTTTTCGACCTAATCTCGCAATGATTTTGATTATTAACTTTTACGCTAACAATACAGCACTATAATGACATCTTCTTAATCTCAAAATTTTATATGACGGGGTAGGATTGAGAACTGGACTGAGTGGGCGTTCATTTTCTTCAGGATCCTGCATTATGGGTAGCCTCAAGCAATAATGAAAACACCAGAAATAGCTTGATCACTTTTACTGAATGATTGGTTTACAATAATGGACAAAGGAACAATACACAGAGGTAAACCGAACAGACACGTCCGCTCGCTACGAGCTCTCACAATCGAATGCCCGAAGCGCCCCAACGGCCATGTCCAAGTTGACAAACCGGTCATGTCATACTTGCGTTCGGCGGCCGGAAACCGGATGCGATACTCCGACACGGCCATCTCTGATGACTCACACGTCCTCGTGTGTGTTACCTGTAAAGACCATACCAAGACAGTAACTTCGCTCGGTTATTCTGACCGTGCACACTTGAGACCTTGTGACAATGTGTATTGAAACTCACAACTCCAAATGATCGCATTTAATCTTTATTCTAAATTACCATACACATTATTACAAATCATTACAATCTCAACATCCATTGTAATAAGATTATCTTAAATCAACACCAAATAGCGCCGCACCAACGGCTCATCTTACTTTCGCTTCGACGAAAATAAGGGTAACCAGAAACGCATGTAGTTGTCGCACCAACGACTCACCTCGTTAACGCACCAACGTAACGATAATGAACATGCCACCGCACCAACGGTTCAATTTAGTAATAACGGTCTTAATGTATGGCGCTGCAACGCCTGCTCCAGTATAGAGCGCATCAACGTTAATATAAGATACAGTGCTAAGGCGCATCAACGCCTATTTTAGTTTATAGCACATCAACGTTTTACGTTAGTAAAACTGCTTTTAGGCGCTACAACGCCGTTTGGTGTTTAAACGTTGCTGCGATCGTCACTAGATGCACATGAGTCAGTTACATCATCTAATTCCACAGGAACCTCATGATAAGGTACCTTCCTCACTCTGTCGTGTGAGTACTTGTATGTTCTGTTAGAATTCAGAGATTTCAGCCGATATCTGTCGTTATCCAAAACTTCTATGATTTTAAACGGACCCTTAAATTTAGGGTCTAACTTGGTCTGGTTTCTTTCCTCGTTTTCTAAAAGAACATAGTCACCCACATCAAACAGTTTTACAGCAGCTTTACTCTTATCGAACCTAGTTTTATCATACAAAGCAGATTTTCGAATGTTCTGTACTGCACGTTCCCTTATTGCATCAAGATCAACATCATTATCATCATCATCAATTACTGTCATTAGCCCCAGCGGTCTAGCCACCTTTCCAATCATTAGCTCCAGGGGGCTAGCTTTCGTTACCCGATTAATAGTTGAGTTCATTGCCAATTGTACCTCACCAAGAGCGTCTTGCCAAGAACGATGCCTACTCGATTCTACCGCAGTTAGCATACTCTTCAGAGTACTCATCACCCTCTCAACCTGGCCATTCGCGCGACTACTGCCTGTTGCAATAAGGTGTAGCTGTATGTTATGACTTTCACAATAGTTGGCAAACTCTTTACTGGCGAAGCACCTGCCCTGGTCAGCCACCACACGAGTAGGTGCACCGAACAACGCTATGCATGATTCCAAGGCTTTGATGCTATTCTTACTATCAATGTTCATCGAGTGGAGAAGCAAGACAAATTTCGTGAACGAATCAATCAACACGAACACATATTCTTTGACATCATTTTTGCCACTAAGCTTCCCGGAAGCATCAATGTGCACTGTATGCCATGGAGTATTTGCTTTAGGGATAGGGTGTAGCTCGGCCTGAACTCTACCCGAACGTGGCTTTGAGATTCTGCAGGTAATGCAGTTCTCGACGAACTTTCGAACAAACTTAGACATGCCGTCGAACCAATAATGCTCAAAAACCTTTTCTAGGGTTTTATCCCAACCTAAGTGCATCACTGACTCATGAACATTGTTGACTACTGACCACCTAAACGCTCGTGGGACTATAGGTAACCAACGATTTCTGCCATTTCTCTGTATCTTACGATGAAGAATGCCGGACCTGACTTCATACGTCTTTCTATCATCAGCCGATAACACTTCATTTTGAAGATTAGACAATATCTTGCTGATCTCCGGATCTCTCTCTTGCTCCACCTGAAGCCAGTTATCCGAGAGTTCAGCTAAGTTGACGCGTTTCTGATCCACGCGCTGAAGCATATTCGAAGATGCGGGGCTGGGGGCAGATGGCTGGGGATTACGAGATAGACAATCTACGTGTTTCATTCTACACCCTTCCCTGTACAGAATGTCAAAATCAAATGACTGGAGATAGGCCCACCACCTATGAACTCGCGGAGACAGCTCTATCTTACTCTTAGTGGCCTGCACCGAGTTGCAGTCAGTAACAACTGTAAACTTGCGGCCCTGCAAGTAATGTCTAAAGTGTTTGACCGCGTTTACCACCGCCAGTGTCTCGAGTTCGTAGGAGTGGTACCTAGATTCAGGGGAAGAAGTACGACGACTGTAGTACGCGACTGGATGCTGCTTGCCATCCACCTTCTGGATGACCACAGCCCCATATCCATCCGCACTAGCATCAGTATGAATTTCTATTGGGAGATCGGGATCAAAGATCTTTAAAACTGGCTGTGAAGTCAAAAGACTGATGACTTGTTGTCTGATCTGCTCGTGAGCGGGTTGCCAATCAATTTCACTACCTTTCCCACTTGTCAACTTGTACAAAGGACCCATGATCTCCGAAAACTGCGGAATAAATTGCCGGAAGTAGGATGCCAGGCCTATAAATTGTCTCAGCTGTGTAACAGTGCTTGGAGGTGGGAGTCGAGTGAGTGCTGCTATTTTGCTGGGGTTCGGCATCACCTTACCATCCTCAACAACAAAACCTAGGTATTCGACTCGACGTTTCAGGAACGAACATTTGGACAGATTCAACGTGAAGCCTGCTTTGGTCAAAATGTCTAAAACAAGACGAAGTCGCTCTATACCCTGCTCGACATCCGATGCTATGATCAACAGGTCATCTACATACGCAACGACAAAGGTATGTGCCAAATCTCCTAAAGCCTTCATGACAGCTCGCTGGTAGACGGATGTGGCATTTTTCAAACCAAACGGCATCGAAAGCCACTCCCATTGCCCGTCAGGTGTGACAAAAGCCGTTTTCTCCACCGATGAGGGTTCTACAGGAATCTGGTGATAACCACTTACAGCGTCCAAACAAGTAAACCATTTAGCCCCACCTAATCTGGCAACCTGATCTTCAATCAGTGGGAGAGGATACCTATCAGCCACGGTGTTCTCGTTCAACTCCCGGTAGTCGACGCACATGCGGTCAGACCCGTCTTTCTTTTTAACCAACAGCGCTGGACTAGAAAACGGAGAACAGCTAGGCCTTATCACTCCTGCCTTTAATAGATCATTAACTTTGTCGCGAACAACCTGCCTCTCATCAACACCGAGACGATAGGGACGGCGCTGAACTGTTTTCGCAGGATCTATTAAACGAATCTCCAACTGCCCTGTATTCACGCGCGACGCTGCCACACCCTGAGAAAAAGATGCTGAAAACTCGTGCAAAACATCTTCCAACTGTTGTCTAAATTCCGAGGGTACATCAGTATCAATGTTGGTAAAATCCAACGTGTCACTCGGGATCGACTTTTCACAGCTAAGGACGTTTTTAAGGCGTGACAACTCGACACTATCTGACGTCACGTTAGCGCTAAAACCCAGTGACAAAATTTCCCTTCCTACTAAAATATTCTCGTTAAGATGATCATCGGGCAACACATGAAATAAAATTTCCATGTTGAAATCTCCAATCGTCACTTGAGATAAAATCTGCAATGAACTAATCACGCTATTCGGACCGATCCCCATTAATCTGACAGTATTGTTTACGCGTTTTCCCGAGAAATTATTGGCAATACTTTCTTTCATAAGGGAACACTCAGCACCGTTATCGAAAAAAAAAGAATAGGACTTACCGTTGTTTGATAGTTGACCACGTGGGTTGCTTACGCTGCATATGTTGACCTGACGATCGCGCCCATGTGTGGCCGACAATCCCGATGAGCCCGCACGCTGCGTTTCGCCACCGCTGCCGGCACCAATGGTGCCAGATTTCCGACTACATTTCAGATTACTTGAGATTGTTGATTACTCGTTGCAGTCGATGGTGAAGGCACTGTCGACAGCCTCTTTCCCTTTATCTTTAAGCGGCACTCGTGCGCACGATGTCCTAACTTGCCGCAGTTATAGCACCTTATTGAAGATCCCAGCTTGCTTCGTTTTGATTCAGAGTGATTTTCCTCAGTTGCCGATGTTGATTTCCTCTTCATGAAAGTAGTTGCCTTGAGTTCTCGTTGCAATATCTCTCTGGTGACGATTTCGGTTGTAAATGCTATACGTTGCAGGCGCTTATCAAATTGCGTTACATGCGCCAGGACGGTAGACACAGCAATCTCTTCTACACTCATATTTTGCCATTTTGAGGTTAATGACGTCAACAGTCTTGCAGCGTAAACCGAGAGGCACTCATTCTCCTTTGGTTTACTACTTTGCAGGTTAATGAGGGTAGCCGCCGGAGTTTCAGCACTATCGTACCTGGCTATGAACAATTCTCGAAACTGCGACCACTGCATTCCGGGGTAGGAGACATGTGATAGCCATTGCGAGGCGCTCCCCTTTAATGCACCGCTGATAGCTAGTATTAGCGGTCCGCCTTGAGGTGTTTTTTCACCAAAACAAAGGTCGACCGTGTTGCACCACGCCCGTGCATCGGCGTCAGGCTTCTCCGGATTAAATTCGGGTAGTTTGATGTTGTTCGTACTTGCCGGTTGTTTTATGGCTTCAATCAGACTCAACACGTTGTTATTTTGCAGCTCAAATATTTTCCGTAATAAATATTCATCGACACGTGATTCTTTGTTCTGAGTTCTTTGTTGTGCTCGAGGGAATCCCACTTCTGATGACGGGGTAGGATTGAGAACTGGACTGAGTGGGCGTTCATTTTCTTCAGGATCCTGCATTATGGGTAGCCTCAAGCAATAATGAAAACACCAGAAATAGCTTGATCACTTTTACTGAATGATTGGTTTACAATAATGGACAAAGGAACAATACACAGAGGTAAACCGAACAGACACGTCCGCTCGCTACGAGCTCTCACAATCGAATGCCCGAAGCGCCCCAACGGCCATGTCCAAGTTGACAAACCGGTCATGTCATACTTGCGTTCGGCGGCCGGAAACCGGATGCGATACTCCGACATAGATATTTTTTTTTACAAATCACCGCTTTCGGCGGGACTTGAACCCGCGACCCATGCAATCCGTGCATCGCTCTTAACCAACTGAGCTACGGCAGCCTACCAGTAGCGCGCGAATCTTAGCATTTCTTCCTTTATGTTTCCGTAGATCAGTTGGTTAAGAGCGATGCACGGATTGCAGAGGTCGCGGGTTCAAGTCCTGCCGGACGCGGTGAATTTTTCCATTATACCTTCAATATAAAAAAATCAGTATCGCTCGCACACGTGTCTGTTTGATAAAAAAAAATCTTAATCTCAATTGGAACGTTTCGTTGAACGGACTTTGCACTTATGGAACTCAATTATTGGCTTTGACCTAGCTGAAGTAAATATTCGGCTACTAAGTAGTAAGTACAGCTGATTTGTTTACGTGGCGATTTCAATAAACGTTAAAATACTTCCGCGCTTTTCAAAATGCAAATCATGACAGAAAATAGGCGTAGCGTTTAATCAAGTTTCAACACGGCTGTGTTAAAATCACGATTGTACGAGTATATTCGAAGTTAATTTGTCGACTGACAATTTACAGATCCAATTGGGCGAGCGCAATCCGACTAATAATAAACTAATTAAATATTTGAATCGGAGCCAGTGTAAAATACAGTTTACGTCAGGGTTGGATTGGTAGTAGTAACGCGCGAAATAAATTGGTTACATTGGTTGTAGCGTTTGACATTAATTTTACTATGTACTCATCTACAAAACAGAGCAAAAACTGACTTAAAAAACAATTTCAAATGTACGTGTTTTTTTATTATATGTATCGAACCTGAGAGATTGTGTCGCTGACTTGAGGCGAACAACTGCCAATGATTTAAATTTATTCGACTAGTTAGATGCCAGATCTTAGGATACTTAGGATATTTAATAATATTATACAGATTTCGGTTAAATAATTATAATAACATATATATGTTAATTATTACGAATCAAGCTATTTATTAATATTATTTAACAAAATTCTCATTTTATTTAATGACATAATTCTATTTTGATCTTCGTTTATTTTAACTAAGTATGTGATTCTAAATTAAGAGCTTGAACTGGTAATTAGATTTACGAAGTTTTTTTTACTTATTAATTACTTGATTAAAATAAAAATCAGAGCAAAGCCATGAAAACATATCTTAAACCCTTTAACGATCCTGATAAAAAAAATCCTAAAAAATCAGCATAAGAAAAAGATACAAAAAGATGATGTTGCAGTGTGGTAATTTTTGCCGATAATATAAAGGGTTTATTAATACTAGTATTAAAAGCAGCAAACGACAATCTACACTTGTAATTTCTCAATACTTTTACACAAAGTAAACCAGTGTCGAGACTTTACTTTTACTAACTGAAGAATACCACAGTCGACGCAGCGATATAAATACTTAAATAGATTGGCCGTTATTTCGTCCGTCTAGTAATGTTTGCTTGATAACATTTTGAATCAAAGGCAACAAAATTTGCTACACTTGTTTAATCGTCCTGTTCTCGTACCCTCCTCTTAATTGTCACAACACTAAAAGTCGTAAGAACATCTTACCTGTAAAATTTTACTGAATATCCACAACAGATTGGTATTGCCAATTTCAACAGTATCTTGTTTCCAATTTGTTCGTCTGGATCTGGATGAATAACAAAATAAATGCGGCATTGTGTTAGACAAAACAAATCGCAAAATTAACAATCGGCCATTACTTACTTTAACATTGTAATGTATGATTAAACTATTGTAATTTATAACTGTATCGACTGAAAATTATAACAAGAGTAAATAATAAAATTATAAATATTGCCAGGACTAGAGTCGGACCAAGCTAACTCTGCATGTCATTTGCAATGACAATGTGTGGTAATGTCATCATCAATGTCAAATATCTATGAAAATCTGACGTTCGTAATGGCACTTCCTTACTAGTATTGTATTAATGAATATTATATTATACTAGAGACCTGTTGCGGCGTCAAAACGCCGCTAGAGTATGGTTCTAAAAGTTAGGTTGCCTGTCCACTGAAGCGGAGCGGTAAGCGGGGAAAAAATCCAGCAATAGAATTTCATTAAAATTTCAGAGCGGAGATTTTATGCCATTCAGTCGGTGGATTTTTTCCTCGCTCATCGCTCCGCCACCTCGCTCCGCTCCTGTGGACAGGCAGCCTAAGACTGAACGCTTAATGAAATCAGGAAATGTGACGTCTTCAGATGAATCACTGGCTGTCACTATCTATTTGATGCTGACTATACCCACAGAATATGAAATCTTACACATAATTATTTCTTATAAAATGGCGACACGTTTGTATAATTTTAGCGTATTATATTTCGGTCGCGTAGCACCTAATACCAGCATGTTTTGTGATCGTTAGTTTTGATGCAAAAAAGACATAATTATTGTCTATCTTTTCGCATCTTTCTAAACTAAAAATCATGATACGCGACTGCGATATGATACGGTAAATCAAGATTTCGTGGATAGGATGCCTTCTTGTCATTTGGCTCTCATGCCTAAAATTTCATAGGGCTAGAGTATAATTTATATTTAATTCTCTTTTTCCTATTATTCATGAGACTGAAGTTTACAAACATTTTACAAACATTCTGTGACATTCCGTGTCTGGGCTATACCGCGAAAATCGAAGTTCAAATTGCGGGGATCTTTCTCTGTCACTCTAATTACGCCTTCATTGGAGTAAAAGAGAAAGATCCCCGCAATTTGCGAATTTCGGTTTTCGCGGTAGACCCTCTGACCTAATAATAGACATAGTATATACACGTAGTTATAGACATGAAACTGAGCGACCAGGGTATGGATGGTATAGAAAGGAGAAGCAGAATTGTTGCAAAAGTGACCGCTTTCAGCTTTAAATAATAGTTCCTAATCTCTCCGGTGGCGCTAGTTAGGCTCTGGAACATGTGTATAACATGAACCATATAAGGCAACAAATAACCCGACCAAATTACGTAGGTTGTTTTTAGTAGTATTTCGGTGTATGGTGACGCCGCCTAATTACTGTTTTTTGATGGACACTTTTCGTACATAGAGATTTTGCTCCTTTATATAGTCTCCATGGACCAGGGGTAAGAGAAAGACATGTTAACAATTTTTGTTTTTTACAATACAGTGATTTACTACTACTACTACTACTACATATTCATGTATTGACAGTTTCATGTATGGCAGCATAATCCTTTTTAGGGTTCCGTACCCAAAGGGTAAAAACGGGACCCTATTACTAAGACTCCGCTGTCCGTCTGTCTGTCACCAGGCTGTATCTCACGAACCGTGATAGCTAGACAGTTGAAATTTTTACAGATGATGTATTTATGTTGCCGCTACAACAACAAATACTAAAAAGTACGGAACCCTCGGTGGGCGAGTCCGACTCGCACTTGGCCGGTTTTTTATCTTTCACACTTATAAATTTCGGTATTTCGCCATCGCCTCCATTTCATTCGGCATTTTTTCATGGTCGGGTTATGCCATCATAGCAAACCCGACCATGAAAAAAATGCCCGGTCGGTGATAAAAATAAAGCATGGCACTATTTTCTCTTTCCTCTTATAGGAATCGCAATAAGACTATCTTTCTCTATCAAAGAGTGTCAGGCCCTTGAACCTAATTTAGTTTTTTTAAATTTACTTTTTTGAAAGTCTGTACAACGACGGGACCGCGACCTTGGTACCGTCAAAATATCTCTTTCTCGCTCTCGGCGTACGGCCCCCACCTTAAGCGCCTAACACATTACCGCACCGCACCGGTCATTGTGCGATGCACCTATAAGTAAGAGCGAGAAAGAGATTGCTTTCTCGCTCTTACTTACCCATAAGTAAGTCACACAATGACTTTGGTGCGGTGCGGTAATGTGTTAGCCGCTTTATAGCCGTATTTAATAGACTATCGTAAAAACCGTTAGAGACTACCACACCTCACCGCGGCCTTGGTGCGGTGCGGCGCACGTATCGATAGTGTGCAAGGTTGTCACTGTACATACGTTAAGGACGCAGCTATAAGTAAGAGCGAGTAAGAGATTTTGACCGCACCAATACGGCTTTTCGAGATATTCTCTTTCTCGCTCTCACTTATGGGTGTGGCGCACCAAGATCGCGGTGCGGTGCGGTAGTCTGTTATGGCTTTTACATACGATCGCACATACGCCGCACCGCACCAAGGGCGCGGACCGATGCGGAAAATGGGGTTGGCCGGTCGACATAATTAGCAGAGGGCGCCAGCATAGCTTGCCCTGTCAATCCCTACAATTGAGACAAATTTTTGTGTTTTTAATTCCCTGGATGCCAGCCCTTTAAGCCAAATCTCATAGAAAAAGGGGCAAGCTATCATGGCGCCATCTCTGCAAACCTTTGACAGTTGCCAACCCCATTGGCTGACCGTTTACCTTAAAGATCCGACATCATTTAACATCCTCATAAGAACAAACCTCGCCGTACGTGCTTTTTGAAGTAAATATAGATGCTTTTCCCCAACGTTTTGTATGGTTTATGGTGGACTGGTGGGCTACAAATTCTGTCCCTCACGGGCACACGCGGTAAGCCACTTCTATAGGATCCTACCTTCTATGTGCCAAAGCAACAATAAAATAAACATGTGTCATCTTGATGAGTACGATGTGGATGACACATGTCTGACATGTTCAAACACAATAATAAAATTTGATGGTGTTTTAATATAATTTTTAGTGTGGTGTATGCATGTTACAGTCTCAAAACAAATATTTGAATGGATTGGATACCTTACATACATTGGATATAGGTTTGAGTTCAATTCAATCTCAAGTCAGAACAAAGGTCACGTGGTACATTTTTTCAAATTAACTTTTTAGTACTTTTTCGGGAAAAAATCAAAAAACTAAGAGCTTATTGCAAATTTGTAGCATGAGACGAACCAAATGACATATAATTTATTCAAATCGGACCATAACTGTAGATCTGATGGGATGAACAAAAATCGGCCTCGCGTAATATATATATAGATAGATTTCATAAGACTAACCAACCAAGTAACCAATCTGCGATCAAAAATTACTGAAGCATGGATTGACGCCAACTAACAAATAATATAGGTAATACAGGATTAAAAAGGTCATCGTTCCATTAGATTGCGATTGACTGTAATTGACGCTGAAGAAAATTGATTACATCGAGAAGTTTCCGAAGCTAATAAATATGCAAAACATTTCCAGATTCGATCGGTTTATGAAGATGCAAACTGTCAGTGCAAATGATGAAGTGCAACGTGTTCCTTTATAAATGTTGTAAAATTTTGCAGTTAGTGGTAAGAAATCTCATTCAGCTAATTTTTAGGGTTCCGTACCAAAAAGGTACAAAAGGAACCCTTATGGTGCGACTCTGTCCGTTTGTCTGTCACATTGCTAAATATCTCGAGAATTGCTTGAGCTATCGATATGAAATTAGAAATAGTTATGAACAATGCTTACCCACATGGAGTTTTTTTTTTTTTTTTATTAAATATGAAAATTGCCCCATATGCAGGGGGCAAAATTTCAAAGTCTAGTTACTAAGTCAAGTGGGGTATCGTAGATAGAGCTCAAATTGTACATTTCAAAACGATTTTTGTTTTTTTGTGAAAATAACATTGCCTCCCCCCTTATCGATGTATATACTTTCGAATAGCCTTACGTGCGGCTCCAATGTTAACTACTGCAGAATTCGCCAACTCTTTGAGCATGATGTTAGGAATAGTTCACCATTTGTGCACAATATATTTTCTCAAGTTTCTGAAGAAATGCCCCACATTTCGCGTATTTTGCACACAAGCTTTGCGACGAATGTAAATACCTTTTTTTTATCTAGTTAGTATTATGAATCCAAAAGGCAGCATTGCAAAGTTGTGCCTATACTTTCTGGAACACCCAATAGTTAACAACCTTCATTTTTTTAACAAAAAAAATTGTAAATATGTTGATTGTCTCTCTATGACATTTTTTTCGCGGTCTTTATGTCTATAGTTTTAATAATCTTTCTCTTTGTTTACGCTCGTTATTAATTTGCTCCGACAAGTAATTTAGTCGAATGAAGTTTAGACGTTATACGTCAATACGAGGGCGCAGACGAAGTTCGCTAGTAAATAAATTAGTTTGACAAACGATAGTGTGCCAGAGCAGAGTACAGGGCAAACAATCACTCCACGCTGACATACGATAATTAATCATATTGCAAGGAGCGAAGTGAAATTTGGCCATAGTATGTGTCATGTGTATACTTATTGGAAGTACGACAACAGGTAATGATGAATTTAAATAATATCTAGGTACTTGTTCGAATAATTCCCTGGGTCCTCTTATGTACAAACTTATGCATATTTTGACAATTCATCAGCTACGTATTTGGGTGTTTCTTATCCTTATGCTTTTTTGTGATTTGTAAAAATAGCGTATTATGTTTTGTAAAAAAATCAGTAATGTCTATATCAATTTTCTTAGAAAATGACTTCTTGATATATATACCCAAAATAAGTAATACTTACTTACTTACTTCGCTGGCTCAGCGACCCGAAGTGGATCTTGGCCTCCGATACTAGGTTTCGCCATTCGTTCCTATCCTGTGCGATCCGACGCCATTCAGCCGCCTGGATGTCACATAGGTCCTTCTGGACCTCATCGATCCACCGGTACCTAGGCCTTCCGACCGGACGTCTCCCAGTTGGTCGCCCCAGATAAGCTCTCTTGGCCGCACGATCCTCTCCCATCCTCTCCACGTGGCCGAGCCAGCGAAGCCGAGCAGCCTTGCTCTCGCCGATGATGTTGGGCTCGTCCACCAGTTCTTCCACCTCCAGGTTTTTCCTCACTCTCCAAGAGCCATCCTCCCGTCTTGTAGGGCCTAAGATCCTTCTAAAGATCTTCCTCTCTGTCACCAAGAGCTTGTTTTCCTCCTTCAAGGTCAACGTCAACGCTTCGCATCCATATACCAAGATCGGTCTTATCACGGTCTTGTAAACTCTAATCTTGGTTCTCCTGCTGATGAGCTTGGACGTTAAAATTTTGTGAAGGGCTGCTGAACATCTTAGGGCATTCTGGATACGGATGTCGATTTCGTCTTCTCTCTGGTTGGTGTCTGTTATTGTGCAACCGAGATACTTGAACGTTGATACGCGCTTGTATTAGTTCCCGTTAATGGTTAGCCCATCTCTGCGTACCCTTCTCCGTCTTCTCATGTGGAGATATTCCGTTTTCTCCAGACTGATCCTAAGCCCCACTTTCCTACCCTCCTCATCTAGAGCTTGCGCCATTCCTCGCACGTGCTCCTCACACTCACCCAGTAGCGCCAGGTCGTCGGCGTATCCTACTATTTTGTGTTGGCCGTTCAACTCAACTCCCCCATCATACAATAAGACTTTCCGGATGACGTACTCAAGTATCAAGTTGCAAGGGTGAGAGTGCATCGCCCTGTTTGAGCCCTGTAACGACTTCAAACTCCTCTGTAAGGGCGCTACCCACTCTAACCCGCAGCTTACTTACTTGAGTGGCAACTTTGACCATTTTTACCAGCTTGTCGGGTATGCCTAAGGCCTTGAGAATTTGGAAAAGCGCTTCCCTGTCGACACTATCATATGCCTTAGTGAAGTCAACGAACACTGAGTGAATGTCCTGGCCATACTCCCAATTTTTCTCCATAAGTTGCCTTAGGAGAAAGATCTGATCCACAGTGCTCCGGTTACGGCGAAAGCCACACTGGTAATCTCCGAGAGCTGATTCCGCATATGGTTCCAGACGACCCAGAAGAATGTAAGAGAGTATCTTGTAAGCTGTCGGGAGCAGCGCAATCCCCCTGTAGTTCGCACATTTTTTCCTTGAACCTTTCTTATGTATGGGGCATATTACACCCAGGTTCCACTCCTGTGGCTGTCTCTCGTCATTCCAGATCTTAACAATAATTTCATACAGTCTGGACTGTACCGCTCCCCCCCCCATATTTCCATATTTCTCCTGGTATGCCATCAACACCTGGACACTTATTGTTCTTCAGCATTATAGTTCTTGTGGTCCTCCAGCATTTCGGGGGTTGTGCGGCGGGTTAACACCCCGTCCACGGATAAAACTTATTGTTACGAGACCGATACAAGAAAATAAGTAATACTATATATTATTTTAAACCACATAATCGTCGTTGAGAATGCTAAATCCGGTATGTGCGCGATTTTAATCAAATTAATTAATACATTATGTACTTTGTGGCTAGGTAACTATTGGTTAATCTTTGGAATTCTCAACGACGATATATGTGTTACCAGTATTTGTATCACGACCATATGCGATAGTGTAAAAATTCAATTCAATTCTCGGTAGTAATAAAACATTGATGATGGCAGCTAGCAGCTATTGTGTTTTATGTTTTTTTAAAGTAATATTATATCGTTGTGAGTTCAGTTCAAAACGCAGAACCAAATAGTTGCACATTGATATTTGTTTGTGAATGTTGATATTTAGAAAAGGACAAACTTAACCAGTCATCGTTGTGGTTCGTATTTTAAGTTGTAGGTACCTTGTATTGTACCTTAAGAATTATAGTTTAAGGGAGTGTTTTTACAATTAGCGTGGTAAAAACGAACGTGTAAGTTATAACGAACACGTTTTAATTTTGTCACGACCCAGCACGTAACTCTCGCAACCTTCCATGGTTGTGACACTTACTTATTGTATTTGTAAAGAGAAAAGAAAAAACAATGTTATGATGATGACTACTGTGACATTATTGATGACTGAGTACGTAAATTGTACCTTAGATATATGTAGATATACTTTTGAAACATATTGTAATATATCATCGACAAAAGTATTAAATTTCTCCACAATATCTTAACAATATTAAAGAATTACTCATGTAGACATGTGGCTAGTTTACTTTGTTGGTGATGTATTGTGAATTTTGATCACTAATAAAAGCAATAATAATTTTAAATTTTTCTGTAAATGCATAATTATTTGCCTGTCTAATGTGTATCCTGATTGCGCGTTAGACCGATTTGAATATCTGTCACCAATTAACTCGATATTCCCTTCCATTCATTATTTTTTTCAAGTGTCCGTCCGAACAAAGCATTAAAACACAGCATGGCCGTCCAAATTATCAATTGCTACACAATAGCTTCCTCACTGAGAAACTTTTAATTGGACCGGAATCCCCGTTCCGAAGGCGTTTTAATTAGTAAAATTTCCTATGAACAAGCGAACGCGATATAATTTCTATGCAAATTTAGCGTTTAACTTCTCATAACACAGTCAGTTACTTTGAGAAGACGTATCGGCAGGTCATGTTATGGTAATCAACGAGTTTCAATAGACACTATTATGATCGAGTGCGACTGTTGGATATTGCAAATGTGTTATATGTATATAAACGTAA
Source organism: Cydia strobilella (assembly GCF_947568885.1). Classification (NCBI taxonomy): domain Eukaryota; kingdom Metazoa; phylum Arthropoda; class Insecta; order Lepidoptera; family Tortricidae; genus Cydia; species Cydia strobilella. Next base: position 19,870,905 of record NC_086041.1, on the reverse strand, counting down.
TTATGTAGAAAAAAAAATATTTTACCTACAACTAGCATTTATGTAGTTGTAGTCTGTTTAAAACGTGCCCCCAGCTCTTATGTAAATATTTTGTATAACGTTAGCAAAAACTATAAATAAAATATTACTTTATTATTTAGCCCCACTGAGACGGTTCAAGAACTTACATGGAATATTCGATACATTGCTAACTACAGAGTACAATGAATTTAGTCGATCGACCAAATAGATACCGCAATGTAACGAAAATCGCATGCACGTTCTTGGATCGTCTAAATGGGGCTTACGAGAATAGCCCCTTAACAACTGTCCTATTTTAGTTATTAAGTACTTACTACTAAAACAGCTTCTGTTGAGAACTTTTCCAAACATATTGCATGAGAGAAACCCTTACAGCAGCACTCAAAAGCCTTGACGATAAATTTATTAACCCAAAGCCGGTTAGTTTACGAACAACTCTTAAGGCCCCTGTCCACTACATAGAGCTTACTTAGAGCTTACATAGAGCGTGCCATAAAGCCTCGATTATGGCCTCGCGTTGACCTAGTCATTATTAAGGCGCCCGTCAAAAGATACCATGTTTTGTTCAAAAACTGACCAAGTGCGTTTTGGGCCACGCGTAATAATAGAGGGTTCCGCACCTTCATACTATATTAAAAGCCGTACCAGCAAAAGGACGTAACATCCTAGCACTTACGTCCTTTTAATAAGTAGAGAAGTTTTTTGGAAAATCATTAATGCATGTTTAAAATAATATTCGTAGAAAGTATTTATTAAGCTTATTTACACTGTGTTAGTCTAGCATACGAACTGTTTTGCTTCGATAGCTTAAGTAAATAAATGTCTTTTTTACAGTAGTAAGTAACATGAATATGTATTTATTTTTGTTAATATATAAAATAAAAAGTAATTATTGTCTGAATATTTAACGGTGTTTGTTCATTGCTTTAATTATTTACTGAACTCGATATTTCTAGTGTAAATATCTGTTCATTATAAGAATGTTAATAGACGAACTCTTTTGCATTTGGGCTCGTAAAGCTGTATTCATTTCTTAAGTAATTTAAATATGCATCGCTGCAAATGCTTTTAAAAAGACCAAGCTCCACTTAAACGTTCTTATGAAAAGATCGTAAGAGCTTTTAAATCTTATTCAACCTAGAACCTTGTTTAAAGAATGATATCCACCCAGTTTACTATCTATATCGGTATAGATATCGGGAGTTAATTGAACGAATGATAAGGGAGAATGTCTGCGAGCTCTTCATGAATATGTATATTAAGGCTAAGTGCTTGCTTTGTAAAAAGGCTCCAGTTATTAAGTCGATGGCTATTAAATTAGCGATTTAAAAAAAATTAAAAAAAGTGAAACCATAAACTAGTTAACCAATAGCTTTTAATTACTTATAACTCGAAATCCGTACGTATACTCGTCTATATCTGTAGTGGTGGCATCTATCTGTTTTATTGTGAGGGCTTCTGACGCTTTGCATTATTTCTACCATAGCTTATATAAAATTTCACGCAGCCCCACAATTTACTTTCGTTCGGTTCGTGGTAATCAGAGATTCAAGATCAAGTATATAGTAAGTGTACTAAATAACATGTTATAATGTAGAAAAAAATTATTAAATTTACCTACAAGTAGCATTTTATTTAATCTGCTGGTTATAATGAGACTAACAATTTAATGAGACTAACGAAGAAACGTTTAGACGCAGACTGAAGAACCTTTTGTTGGAAATGGAACTTTACTCCGTAAAAGAATATATACAAATAATTAAATAAATATTGAACATGCTTTGATTGATTAATTAATTTGTTATATAGTTATTTGACATTGATGCGTACTATATAGTACTAGACCTATTTAATAATCCTTTTTATTATTTAGTTATATTTTAGACTTAGTATTTATCTTTAAATATTGACATCATTTACATTGTTTTCTCGTGTTCTTGTATTGACATTGTTCTATATTTTTATTTTTTACTATTGTGACATTTTAGCGTTTTTAATTTATTTCTATTTGCATTGTTTTGTTAATATTAATTCTAACTTCATTTATACTTATGTTCAATTCTAATTCTTATTATTATTATTTTAAAAAACGTTCATTATACGACAAGTAGTACAAGCTGAAATGTACGTATATTTTACCTGTGTGAAAATTATATAAATGTGATAAATAAACTAAACTAAACTAAATTATAAATAAATAAATAAATAAAAATGTTATTTATTTAGGTATCAACCCATTACATTAAGATAATAATTAAAAGGCCTTCAGCTCTTATTTAAATATTTAGTTATACACAAAAGCGAAAAAGATAGAAAATATTATCAATAATGTTGATATAATAGACTACTAAAATTATTTTGCACCATTATATTATGTACCTACTACCTACGTATTCAATGTAAACATTATATTATTTATTCAGCTAGAGCTCCCATGATTTAAAATTAGTCACTAATTAGGTATGCCGTCACTGTTTTTTTTTTTGTTAAGGTAATTTTCAATGCAATAAACTTACTGAGCTACTTGTTTTATTAATGTAGTAGAAAAATAGACGCAATGAAAATCCCAAATTGAAACGGGGAGAGTAACATATTTTGCCTGTAATTTGACCTCGCTTGCATATTATATAAATTCTGTAACAGACAGCAATTGTTGTGAAATCAATAATTCAAACCGAATAGGGTAGATGTAGGTACCCAATTCCTGGATGCCTGCCAGGCATTATCGGATTCATATAAAAGATGGAAATTGAGGTGAGAAATGTCAACCATAACGACTCTGCAAATTGTAAACAAAACTGATCTAAAACAAAGAAAATTGGTTTATTATACAAAAGTTTCCACATTAGATGGCTCAGAGCGGAATATGGGTTTATTTTGTGGTGATCTTGCTATTCGTTTTGTTTGTTTGTCCCGGTTTTGTCCCGTAAATTTATTAACGACAGAATAAAAGCAAACTTGTAAATACCGAATGGCTCACAAAAACGATAGCACCAAATATCAGTTTTTTAGGTTATGCTGCAAAAAAGGTTGATTTTTAGGGTTCCGTACGCAAAGGGTAAAAACGGGACCCTATTACTAAGACTCCACTGTCCGTCTGTCCGTCTATCCGTCTGTCTGTCTGTCACCAGGCTAGATCTCATCAACCGTGATACCTAGACAGTTGAAATTTTCACAGATGATGTATTTCTGTTGCCGCTATAACAACAAATACTAAAAACAGAATAAAATAAATATTTCAGTGGGGCTCCCATACAACGATCGTGATTTTTTTGCCGTTTTTTTTGCTTAATGGTACGGAATCCTTCGTGCGTGAGTCCGACTCGCACTTGGCCGGTTTTTAATTGTTCTGTCGTATGTTGATTTAGATACGTACTACTTACATAGATGTCAATGATTGACTCAATGCTAAAGCCTACAGGAACATATTGTTAAATTCTCGAAATGTTGGATTCTCAAAATTTTGAATCTCAAAATGTTGAATTCTCAAAATGTTGGATTCCCAAAATATTGTATCTCAAAATGTGGAATTCTCAAAATGTTGAATTCTCAAAATGTTGGATTCCCAAAATGTTGAATCTCAAAATGGTGAATTCTCAAAATGTTCTCACCTTACTAGACGGAGCCCTTTTTGAGATTCAACATTATGAGAATTCAACATTTTGAGAATTCAACATTATGAGAATTCAATATTATGTTCCGGAAGGGTCTAAAGGGTCTCTATAAAACCGAGCATATGTGTGTTTTTTTTTGTAAATAGTGTTTGTTTTTTCATCAATTAAAGATAATAAAAACGATTTTCAACTTGAAGTCTTTCTTCGTGGCCCCACTCTGAAAGACCTGGCGTCTACATCTGTTGTCAATGTTGTGAAATCAGGAGCTTCTTAAAATTTTACACCCTCAACTCCGCTGTGCAAACTTTAATAAGGTAAATTCAAATCTTGAGACGTCGAAATACTCACCTGAATAATTAAAAGTATTGTATTGAGGCGGATTGCCCTGAAGTTGGTTCTAAAGCGTCTACGGGCTGAAAATCTGACGGGGTGAATGAAAACTGAAGAGATACTCTGCTTTTTGTTGAACTTCTACAGTTGTTTTGCATCAAGCGGAAATAAATAAATATTATAGGACATTCTTACACAGATTGACTAAGTCCCACGGTAAGCCCAAGGAGGCTTGTGTTATGGGTACTCAGACAATAATATATATAATATATAAATACTTAAATACATATAAAACACCCATGACTCAGGAACAAATCTCTGTGCTCATCACACAATTAAATGCCCTTACCGGGATTCGAACCCAAGACCATCGGCTTCACAGGCAGGGTCACTACCCACTAGGCCAGACCGGTCGCCAAAGCAAACGATAATCGCAATTCTATTAAGGTTGTAGCAACATAGTATTTAGAATCATCATCAAACGTTTTCTAAACAGTTAATATTTAATATAAGGTAGGTACCAACTAAGTAATCATAATAATAAACTCTTTTTAAATTTTCAAGTTCTGGGGTTAAAAAAAGAAACTGAATGAGTAGGTATTTACTTCTTTTTTTTAAGTCAGTTGGAATGTTCGTACTTATGTTGTGATCGTCACGAATAAATGTGTTTTGTCTTTTATCTTATCTTATCTTAAATCCTTTTTTCAATGTTCAATTTTTCATAGGGACCTAATGAAAAACTAAAAAAAAACAGCTTCTAGTAAAAATAGAAAGGTGTATTGCTCGAAACTAATTAAATGTCATTCTCTACTCAAGTTGCATGGAAACACAATACTTAAAATTCGAGTGCACCTTTGAACTTTAAATTAGGTACAAACGTGCGATGAACGATTGTGCGACAGAACCCCTAGTGTAAATTTCATTCGATTGCGTGACGAGCGTTTGCGTTATGTCTATTTTTGTATGGGATGTTGAACAGCGTGCCAAGCGGGACTTTTGGAAACCCAAAATCCTATACAAAATGACACTTAACGCAAACGCGTACGTCACGTCACGCTATCGAATGAAATTTACACTAGGGGTACAGATCGCTATTGCGATAAACTGTTGGTCGACAGAACGTTTTCGCGACGAACGTTTGTTTGAAAGATCGAAATCGCATTAACTTGCTAGACAGAAAGCTTTGCGATTAATGTTTATTCGAAAGATCAAAATCGCGATGAACGGCTGCTCGACAGATCGGTTTCACCGTGAACGTTTTTCGAAAATTTATATCGCGATAAACTATTACTCGACGGAGCGCTTGAATAACATAACAAAACCCCAGTGCGATAAAATTACATATCGAATCGTCGATAATAATTTGTAATGGTAAGGTTGTGTTTTACAAGCGTTCGTCGTAATACCACTTTACACAGACAAATTTGTGCGACAAATTATTGAGCGAATAATCGATTATGCGAAAAAGCTTGTAAAAACACAACATCTGTACTCAACGTTATAGACGGCGTTGATAAGTAGATACCAATGCGAATAAAATATACGGGACTTAATCGCGTAGACTTACGTTTTTTTTTTATATTTGGCCTGACGTTTCGTATTTGTTTAAAATTATGAATGCGTGTTAGTTAAAATCAACATAATTATGTACATATATGGGAATAATAGTTTCTGGACTGGATTAAATCAAACTTCTTTACGTAAATTAATAGCTTTTTCATCAATTAATAATTTAGGATGAATATTATCATCAATTATATATTGGGGTCCCATCATTCACTCCAGAATGGCAAACGCGAGAATACTATTCCTTAGATTTGTTATTTTTAGAAGTAAGCGTGCACATAAAATGCCGTAGGTCACCTATACTGGAGGTAGTGCGTATAGTGGTGCTGGTGATAAACCCGAGGCGAAATCTTGTAGTCGAAGTGTAGACCCAGGGAACCATACCACCTGCTAACGATCTATCTGAAATAATCATAATCATTAATTTATTTATAAAACCAATTTACACGTCAATAATAAATAATTAATAATAGCGATTTACTAATAATAGTGATCTAGTTATTAGGTACAAACAGTTCTGATTAATAATAATTAACAGTTCTGATTAATATTAATATAGTCGTGTTGTCGCGTAGTTTTACGACGGTCTATAATATGTTGTACATAAGTTGTAGGTATTGTACAAGCGTTGGTCGCCAAACTGATCAGTTGATTGATAATTTGTCGCACTAAAATTGTTCTGGTAATCATATCAGCTGCTCACGTTTATTTTTAGTGCAAACCCAACGTAGTGAAAAAGTATATTGTGCAGTTTATTACATTAGGTTTATTAAAATAATAGCATCATCAGGCGAGGGAAACTTGTGCGTAATGAGTACACCAGTATTAAAGCGTCGGGCGTCGCGATATTGCCTACGTGTTTCGAGCCCTAAAACAAGCGGTTTTTAGGCTCTTGTTCTCTAATATTAATTTGACGTATCTAAATATAAACAACCAACCCAATAGGGCTCCGTCTAGTGACCCCCTCACGCTTAACAACGTACACTTAAAAACTGATTCATAATCCTAAAGTCGTTTGTTTACTACTCGACAGTAAGAACAAGTGCAGTAATTTTGATAGCCCAGACTGTAGTACTATTATTTATTCTGTGGTTACAGGTCCTATCGCACTTCGTCACGTAATCGCACAGATTGTTCTAGTGGTTTGAGCTCCGATCCTTCGATTCTATGGCCCTTAAAGTTATAACGTCAAGTTTACAACACATTATCACAGAGTTTTACGCTACTTCTCTACTCTTATGTATGGATATATTGTACAAAGTAGAATTCTTTAATAGCACTGACATTTACAATTATTTAATTATGTAATAAATATAATACGTATTTCAATTTTTATGAGCATTGATAACAAGATAGTTGACAATTAGATGTATCTATGTACAGTCGCCATCAGATATATCGGAGCGGCCGAGGTGCTCAAAAATATCTGAACACGCACGTAACGCCTTGACAATAGAGGCGTGTTCAGATATTTGTGAGCACCTTGGCCGCTCAAATATATCTGATGGCGACTGTACATGATTCATTATTTGTTGAAACGTATAATGAATATATCAATGACAATAGGAATCAATTAATATAATTAAATAAATGGTAGTGGTGGTTCTTCACATTTAATAAACGTATAAATTAGTACTATCTATTTCTTACCTTCTTAAACGTTTAGTAATTTTTTATCCCATCAAAAACATTACATGTAAAAAGATGCAAGTCTCGCAACGCAGTTCTACTACTACACAAAAGTTTTGAGATGTAATGTGAAACCAAGTCGGTTATTTTAGTCAGTGCCAGGGGGTGTTAAAACCGTAACAATATTCGATACCTTTATTTTTTTAATACATACCTATAATGACTTGGCAATCGCACGGCTACATAGTGCATGACGGGTAATTCGTCAACTATTTAAAATAATCCTAATTGAACATAGCGCTAGCCCTAATGACATGCATGTTGAGCAATACACATACAAGTAAAGCATTGTGCGCGATTGCCAAGTCATTATATGTATGTATAAAAAAAATAAAGGTATCTAATTGTAGCAACTGCAAACGTAACTTTGTTATCGCATATATTTATATAGGATTACAAACTTACTTGTGCAGATATTAAATCTTTAAAACGTGACTGGATATTGCAGTATTTTAAATTTCTTATTGGCTAAATACGCTAAAACCTAATTACGTTTCAAATTTGGAGCTTGTGGGTCTGCTAGAAGTACCTTAGAATTATGATGATCGCGAGTGAGTGTGTCAGTGACAAAACTAAGAAACTTTGACATGCAATTATTCCTTAACTACATGTTCAAATTACATGTTATTGCGTATATATCTAAATCTTGTTATGCTCTATACGTCACTGAAAATTCAGGGTTCTAGCTCAAGCTATCACAAAATTACAGGACGTTGAAAATGGCCTGAGTGGCTTCGAGAAAAGGATGGTACGGCCGTGCATCTTTGTTTGCTCGACTTGGCGGGGGCACTACCGTGCTCCCAGATATCATAAACAATAACAGTTTAATAGAACATAATTATTTAAAACTATATTAAAGGGCAATGTTAACGTAAGTTTCTTACTTCTCCCGCAGATTTCCTAGCCGTGAACTGTGTCACGTCGAGTTTGCCACATGCCACGGATTTATACCCTCGTTACCCCTCCGCTCGGTGTCGATACTAATTTGATAAGGTCCTTCCCCCCATCCGTGGCCCGAAATTATTAACGACTAAAACTAACTTACTTTCAGTTTAGTTTTATCCATACACTTAGATTATGTAGCTGCTGGATGGCATGAAGTTTGCTCTTTACGAGTTTTTGATGATGATAGATGTACGCTTCGTCCTGGTTCTGTAATATACGAGTATGAATTATCTTCGCTTTAACACTATTAACAAGGTGTTTGTCGCAAAAATGACATTGTTTTTTTAATCCAAATTACATTTACTTACATAAAAAATATATAGAGTGGTACTACTAAACTAAATTAATACTAGCTTAAATCTAAAATAGGCCCTTGAGGCATTGTACCAAGGATGCTGGCGGCATTTCCTCGCAGCGAGGAAGCCGCCAGCTCTTCGGTCACCAGCTACGTCAACCAGACGCTTCGCGATTTCTCCAAACAACTTGTGCGCGCTGGGATCCCATGGACCAAGTTTCAACTCTGAATGGTACAAATTATACTCTGTTAGTTGTAATAAATAAATAAATAAAAATAAAAATGTTAAATAAATAAAGTAAGATATAAATAAAGAAACTATTTACTCAGAATAGCTATTTTACTTTGTTTTTTTATAATACGCCGGTGGCAAACAAGCATACGGCCCGCCTGATGTTAAGCAGTCTCCGTAGCCTATGTACGCCTGCAACTCCAGAGGAGTTACATGCGCGTTGCCGACCCTAACACTCCTCTCCCTCGAGCTCTGGCAACCTTATTCACCGGCAGGAACACAACACTATTAGTAGGGTCTAGTGTTATTTGGCTGCGGTTTTCTGTAAGGTGGAGGTACTTCCCCAGTTATAAACAACTACGTGTTTTCAGCACGAACAGCAGTCAAAAATATGGCTTCTTTTGAATCCGAAATAAAATAAAAACTTACATACAGATGTATGATAGCTGGTATTGTCATTACATGATGAAGAGTGATTCTGCATTTCTGGTTGTATTCTCTTGTGGCACTGGTATGGCCATCTATACCAAAAAAGGGTTAGGTTCGGCTATAAATTATTTATTTATCTCACATGACTTTGTTATATTATCAGTTTTCGTTCAGTCTCAATATTTTGTGGTACCTACAATAATCTGTTTCAGGAGACTGTCTTTAAATTTCTCCTTTAACCTCCTGCCTACTCGTATTTTTTAATTTGAACTTTGTACCACATATATAACGGCGGTCTGTGTCCTTTGAGTAGGACAAACGTAGGCACCAGGTTAAAATTACTTCTTTCCGGATGGCTCGGCAATATATATGTACAAAAAGTTCTTGTTGTCACTTTAGTGCAGTAAATTTTAACCATGATAAAGCGGTTTTTTTTTTGTAAGATTGTAAAAAAATATTTATAGAAAAATTATGGATATGTTAGCAAAATCATTATTCCGTCCTTTTTAGGGTTCTGTACCCAAAGGGTAAAAACGGGACCCTATTACTAAGACTCCGCTGTCCGTCTGTCCATCCGTCTGTCCGTCTGTCCGTCTGTCTGTCACCAGGCTGTATCTCATGAACCGTGATAGCTAGACAGTTGAAATTTTCACAGATGATGTATTTCTGTTGCCGCTATAACAACAAATACTAAAAACAGAATAATATACATATTTAAATGGGGCTCCCATACAACAAACGTGATTTTTTTGCTGTTTTTTTTCCATAATGGTACGGAACCCTTCGTGCGCGAGTCCGACTTGCACTAGGCCGGTTTTTTTAAATTTTATTGTACGACTTTGTCGGATTTATTGATTTATATATCTATGCCAAATTGCAGCTTTCAAGCACTAACGATCACGGAGCAAAGCTTCAGACAGACAGACAGACGACAATATTCTATGAGCAAATACCGCGATTTAAAAGGTAAAGATTAAAATACTTTAATTCGTGACAATCACAAACATCACGAAATGAACCCAACTCAGATCTACGAGTTAGTGGTGAGAATAAATGAATCAATGAGTTAAATAAGTAACTTAGTTTATTCTCCCGTAATTTCCACCCCAAGCACACGAGTAAGTCGTAGGGTAGGGTACATTTTAGGCCGGTACTGATTTTTCTCCGAGGTCAGTTCCACCAAGCAAGTACTCCCCTGAAGATGCCGGAGCCACCGCGGGTTAGGACACGGACGAGCTAAGGGACGTCAGCTAGGGCCGCTCAGGAACTGCCGGAGATGGTCGTCATGGCTACGGTTGAACCGAAACTAGGCATAGGCATCAAATAAAGAAAAGAAATTATAACAAAGAATCACTCACCACAAATTATCACCTGTCAACGCTTGCTTCCTGAAGCGCGCGCCAGGGAACTATAAATGCCAACTCTAGGTATATTAAAAAGAAACATGTTCTTAGATTTTTTTTTGTGTATTGATTTGCTAATCTTTTATTTATTTAAAAAGTTCTTAGAATTATGTTTCTAAATTGATTATAGTCAGACAAGTTTACATTTTAGGTTCAATTGTATATTTCGACCGCAGTGTATTTCATAATCCACAAATTATGAGAACATTTGCAAGAGAAAATATAATAAAATTGATGTAGGCTTAGGTTTAGATTATATTTAGACAAAATTATTGTCTGTCAGATTACCTAACTTATCATTATTGTTAACGAGGCATCATGTTAAAATATTGTTTACCGATGTTAATTTTATTGTAGTCGACTGAATATAGGTATAACAACGATTCTAGAGCTATACCTCGGTGTAGGTACTTATGTAATAAGTAGCATAAAATACAATTGTTGCTTTATTAAAATAACCGCTCCGCCGCCTTTTCAATATGTGCTTCAGAACCGGTCAAGTGCCCAGGGACTGGTGCAAGGCCGTCATTGTACCTCTTTACAAAGGAAAGGGATCACAACTGGATTGCAAAAACTACAGAGGCATTAGCTTACTCAGCGTCGTCGGCAAATTGTATGCAAAGATATTGATTGCAAGAGTAGTGAAAGAAACCGATGAGAAAGTGCACAAGCGGGATTCCGAAAGGGTATGGGATGTACGGATCAAGTCTTTTCCTTGCGATGCATAGCCGAAAAGTATTTGGCCAAAGGTCAGAAGGTCTATTGCGCTTTCGTGGATTTGGAAAAGGCTTATGACAGAGTGGTAAGGAATGAACTTTGGTCGGTACTGACGGTGTATGGATTGAGCGGCCGTCTCAATCAGGCACTGAAATCGCTCTATGAGGATTCCAGTGCTTGTGTGAGAGTAAACGGGTCGGACACTGAGTGGTTTAGCATCGAAAAGGGTGTTAGGCAGGGATGTGTAGCGTCACCGTGGCTGTTTAATCTGTTCATGGACAGTAGTTTGCATGATTTGAGAAATGATGAATGTGGGCTGAGAATGAGTGGGTTACCCGTCAAATGTCTTCTTTACGCTGATGACCTGGTATTGCTAGCGTCATCAGGTGAAGAGTTGCAGGAGATGGTAACTAGAATGCATGGATCTTTTGAAAGGAAAGAAATAAAAATAAATGTAAGTAAGACGAAAGTTATGGTATTTGAAAAGGAGGAATATATGACAAACTGTGAAATTTTGATTGGTCAAGAAAGAGTAGAACAAGTGAAAGAGTTTGTGTATTTGGGAACATTATTCACTAGGGACGGTAAGCATGATAAAGATATTGAAAGAAGAGTGAGTGCTGGAAATCGCGTGAATGGGGCACTTAACGCTTTTATGAGTAGCCAGAAGGTGTCGCAAAAGGCACGGTTGGCTGTGCATAGAGGGGTGCTGGTGCCTACACTTATGTATGGTAGCGAAAGTTGGGTATGGCAGAAGAGGCATCAGAGCCAAGTGAATGCAGTGGAAATGAGAGCGTTGAAAAGTGTGTGTGGTGTGAGATTACAAGATAGAATTAGGAACAGTGTGATAAGGGAAAAGTGTGGACTGAGCGAAGATGTAGTGACAAAAATTGAGAAAGGTATGTTGAGATGGTTTGGACACGTGGAAAGAATGAGTGAAAGAAGGCTAACAAAGAGAGTGTATAAGGGAGAGGTAGAAACGGGAGTTGGAAGGGGCAGACCTCGGCGGACTTTCTCTGATCAGATCGGGGAAATCCTGAAGAAAGGCTAGGTCAAGAGCACCCTAAACCGGCGAGCGTGTATGAGGAATGTTATGAAAGTGAAGGAAGCGAAAGAGGTATGTCAGGATCGTAGCAAGTGGAAATCCATGGTCTCTGCCTACCCCTCCGGGAAATAGGCGTGATTGTATGTATGTATGTATGTATGTAAAATAAACAAACATTCTTAATACGCACACAAAGCTGAGCGGCAAAACTTTGATAATCGTCCCCTTATCCGTCACGTAGGGGACAAAGTTAATATAACTGTGCCCAAGTGTTACCGCGAGCGTCGCCGTGGTAACGCTGGGGACACATCGGGTTTCGTCGCTTCGTCAAACATATTTAGTTTCTCTCACTTTTCTATATAATGAAATTATTACGTAACATACGACCCAATTCGAACAATGCTCATAAGGTGTCACAGCGATACGATACCAATCTGTCAGTGTCAATAGTAACGTTTTTGGTTGAAAAATATTTGACTGACAAGAAGAACAACAAGACAGCATATTTCAACTATTAAGTAGTTTGTTCTGTTAGTCTTATATTTTAAAACCGCACTGACTCAATTAATTACACCCTTTAATGACATTATTTTAAGAATTCGCTAAACTACGCGTAAGTAGAACAGACTAGTTCTATTCGTTAGAGCGCATATCGCGGTGTGTTCCCAGCGTAATTGCTGAACAATCGTCGAACATTCTTCCCAAACTCTAGAACTACAATTGCATGGAAACTCGACTCAAGTCGGCTTTAAAGTTTAAGCGAGTTCCGTTTTAAATTCCGTCACTTTTTATTGTGTTTTTTAGGGTTGTAAATTCCTGTATAGTTTTGAGAAATGCTTGCATATTTTCTTGTTGGAAGGCTAAGTTCATATATATTGACTGGCTTATGAGACTTCCATATTTGAATCACGGGATAATATATCTACATTAAACATTATTTGGTATTATCCTTCCCTATGGGAGGGATACTCGTTTGCGGTCTAAGGTGCGTAGACAAGATCACAAGATGCCAATCGTGAACGCTCGGTAGCGAACGAAACGGACCTGTCTCTGTCGCAATAATATGGAAGACTGATAGAGAAAGATAACTACGCTACGCTACGGAGCGTAAACAATTGGCTTCTTGTCTACGCACCCAGACCTTATCGGTAAGAATGACAAATACCTATCTGCCTACCTACCTATTAGCCACGGACGTCCACTGTTGGACATAGGCCTCCCCCATAGACCGCCACCGGAAGCGATCTGTAGCACACTGCGGCAACAAATACAAATACCAAAATAAAATCATTCCATCATTTGTTCCATTTTTCATATTATGAAATGTTATTTCGATCACAACACAGGTATAAATACGATGTCAACAAAGCTAGACGTTCTACTAATAGTAATAACTAACTTATTTATATTAAAAAGTATTTTTATTTTGAACGATTGTTACGCCAACGATTTACGCCATCTTAATGTTTTAATTAATGTGGGTACTTGCTTCTAGAGACTGACGGAAATATGCCTTGTTAAAATGACACTAGTTTTCTTTGTGAAAAATATGCTATATAATATAATATAAGGCAATATTTGTAAATAATTATAAAGCTAACTCACTCAGACCGCTTGGGTTTACCATAGATAAAATTTAAATTTCTTAAACTTAGTACTCAGGTATGTACCGTTAAGCGGGGTGATTGATTAAGGTAAATATATGAATGAATTGTTAATCAGTTTGTAATTGCGTGTAACAAAGTATTTTTTCACCTCAGCAGCTCGAACAAGCCTACTTTCGTCACTCCCTGGAGTGAGGAAAGTGCGACTTTCCTCACTCCAGGGAGTGAAACAATGTAGCTTTTTAATTAATAGGCCATGAACTTCATACTACGGTACGGTACGGTACGGTACGGTACGGTACGGTTACAAATAACTATTTATTTTGAACGATTGTTACGCCAACGAATTACGCCATCTTAATGTTTTAATTAATGTGGGTACAGTATATATAAGGAGTTGGCCAAGCGCCTAATAGACGCAACGGGTGACCGGAAGGCTGGAGCATACCTCGCCCAACGCATCGGCGTTGCCGTTCAGCGCGGCACCGCCGCCAGCCTTCTGGGCACCCTACCGGACGGCACAGACCTGGTTCCAATTTTTTATTTATAGCACTTTTTAGGTAGTTTTAGTTTAGTTTGTTTAGTTCGTAGTTTAAAATATTTTTGTTAGTTTTAATTTGTTTTTATCAGTTTGGCTAAATATATACATAATAATGCAATTTGTATGGACATTTTTAAACTTTAACCCGTTTTACGGTAGCTGTAAACCTTTTGTCATACATTACAGTATACATCGCCACGGCAAAATAAAGTTAGATGAATACGTATAAACGTGTAAAAATACAACTATAACATCAGCCGCTGGTTTTAATATCAGCAAAACAACGCAAAACGGCCTAATTTCACATACGGCGCGGATGACAAAAATACTTTTGATTGTGTAAATACCAACTACGGGTCGATACCTGATACCGGATCGGAGCTGGATTGAACCGGATCAACCGTGTTGATTGGATTTCGATCCGGGTTCACTTCTCTAGGCCGGTGCAATAGCCTTTGTGCACTTTGTTTTTGCGCGTGCTTTTTGTTCGCCTGATCATATTCCAGTGAATCGTTAAGGGGCCCACTGATTATCAGTCCGCCGGACGATATCAGCCTGTCAGTTAGAACAAAAATTTGACAGTTCCGACCAACCTTAAAAGCGCATTAAAATATGCTTAAGATACCTACGACGGTTCAGGCTTCCTTTTTTAAAGTTCGTAGCCAAATTTACAAAAATTTAACTTAGGTAATTTCGTCATGACCGTCTACCCAATTTATTCGTTTATTATTATCAATTCACGCTTTCGTTTTGCGAATGTTAGTAAACATCTAAGGGGGGAACAAGTACCTAGCTAATTAATTAATTAACCCCGTCGATTCACATAACTTGCTTGTAATGTAGGTACTTGATTTACAGCAGAATATGATACCAAGAAAAATATGAAGTCATAACATTTTTCTCAGAAATCTGGATAACACTAACCCAACTGCGCGTCGGAAAGTTATTTTAATATTAAACGGGTTTAGCGTCGGCTTCATTATATTACCGGCTCCACGCCTCGCGAACGTGGCAGGTTAATTAGGAATTCTGTATTATCTGTAAGCGGTCGCGGTTAGAGTAGCCTAAGGGTTGGCAACCGAGATCTTCGGCTGAAGTCGCGTACTTACATTGAAATCTTAACTAATTATAGTAATTCGTGAAAAAGAAATATGTAGGTATTTATCTCTTAATTTGAATATTGATCACAATGGCAATTTATAGTGGTCTATGTTTATAGTATTAAACACTTATAAAAAATACTTATTTATATATGTTACCATAAAAATCCGTTTTTAGTGAAAACGCGTTTCTTAAGTAGAAGCTTAAACTTAAACTTACTTACTAGTTTCCGTATCGCCTCAGTATAAACGCGTTTTCACTAGTTAAAAATAGTTTTTCGTATGGCATCGGTAAAAACTAGATTCAACTGGGATTTTTCAGTCAAAACTAGTTTACCACGTTAAGTGTGTACTTTGCGAAAATTAATTGTTCAAAATTTTATTGCACTGTAAACTGGTACCATAAAATAAGATTTTTTTTAAGTTACCATTAAAGTTAGTTCTGGCGCTCGCTGGGCTTCACACGCTGTTTGGTCACGGTTAACCTTTTTTTTTTACACAAAAGGTACATGCTTATAAACAAAATTTATAACATTGCCAATAGCACAATCGGATTAGGACACCTCGAAATCTCTTGGACAGTTGCAAAATTTAGCACATATGTTAAATAGAGTTCTCTTTTTCATGTCCACACTATTTGACATTTGGGGCACTCGAAGAATCGCAGCCATCTTGGAAAATGTGTACATCCTGGAAAAAATTGCGTTTTACTCTAAATATACGTTTTCTATAAAAATATGGTGTAAGGCAGTATTTAAGGGTTATTAAATTCTACACAAAACAGTCCTAGATATCTTTGCGGAAAAAATACATCTTGTTATAGAAAATAATTGCTGCATCCAGATTTAGCGCTTATGCCCTTTTAGGGGATATTCTCTTAATAGAAAACTTAATATGAAACTTGGAGGAATATGAATTCCACTTTTGTCTATACATTTGTACACTTTCTACCCTAAAATCAACATTTTGCTCGACTGCGACTTAAACAGAAAGTAGGGTTATGGGTTTAAATACTCAGTAGTCTCAGTACTGATAATCAGTACACCCTGTAGCTCAGGATAATGGACGGATTTTTTTAAATGACGTATCGGTAGATTCCTCTCACCCTTCACAACCTGTTTAGACTTGTTTATTAAAGAAAAAACAATACAGTCGACTTGAGAGGATGCTGAAAGTAAAATTATATTTTTCCTTGTAGTGCCTAAACTATTGAGGAGATTTCAATAAAAGTTACAAAAGTAGGTCACTAATTGGTACACCAGTGTTATTCAATACAAATTTACTAAAATAAACAGAGAAAAAATGTTTAGGACTAAAATATGTGATTGCAAAAACAGATTTTAGATCTTAAATGGGGCTTAACGCATTCACTGCCAGGGGGCGTGGCCTAGGAACAAACTTGTATGACGGTGAACGCACATGTGCGTTGGGGGCAGTGAATGTGTTAAACAATGGTGACAGTAATCATATTTGACACTACAATTTCAGGGATCCCTGTTGGCTTACAAGCTTGTGGCCAGCGAAGTGCCGTACTACAAATACTCACCTGCGCCAGTTCTCGAAAATGGTCGATCTATCATCACTGATACCTAGGACTATTGTTGCCAATAAGCCAGACATCGTGCTGATAGACCGATCGCAGCGCTGGACCGTGCTCGTCGAGATGGGTTAAATCAGCTCCCCTTTTTCGCACCGGAAGTGGCCTTCTTTTTTGTACTTTCGGCCAGTTCTGCCGTGACACATTATCAAATTCACTTTTATGGGAAACCATTGTGCATTTCATCGCGGCATCAAGTTGGTATGAAATTTTGCAGTCAGCTCTTCTACCATTAAAACGGACCTAGCCGCCGAAACACACATGTTTTCCGTTAAGGAACAATAGATTTTTGTTGTGTAGAAACGACTCTACAAATTCAGTATTCAACGTTCTCGTACGCTGAAATGTGTACATCCCCTAAGTGTAGGGATTTGTGTAATTACCGGATTTGGCTGACGTGTATGTCTTATGTTATCGCCTCTGCAATATATTGTATCGCTATAATTGTCGTGCGGCTTAACTTTCGGAGTTAAGGTGATATTCCGATATCAACTGCAGCTGAATTACCGTTGCGACATTACTGCAGCGCAGTTGATATCGCTGCTGTATCTATCAACATCCTTGATAAAAATGATAGATTAAGTGACGCTCGACGCCGCATTACTGTCGCGATTAAGACGTTAAATCGGTCATTCATTTTATTAAGGAAATTGACAGATACAGCGGCAGCTGCAACGCGGCTGCAGGAATGTCGCAACAATGATGCTGCAGTTGACATCCGAATGTCACCTTAACTTACCATTCCTATAAAGTTAACATTTTATAAGAAAACGTTTACACCTAACGACTTTGTTTCCTTGTTCCAGGTAAAAATGTTGTTGTTAAATCTTCAAGTTTTACATCCCGGAAATTACTCCTATTATTAAAAAATCTAAAGTTTTGTGAGTTACATTATAATATAATGCAAGTGCGCCAGGTATGTCATTTTGCATGAGACCCAAGAGAGTTTCATCATTAGCCTTCACGAGAGTAAATTAGTATTCACTCGCTTCGTACTACAATGCCATCATTATTTTTATATTTTCATAAGCTGTTTTATGCTCATTAGAATGTCACCTTACCAAAAACATACGTTTCGAAACTCTTTTCTACTTAAGGTAGTCAGCCAAACTTTTTACTCCAAGTACTGAAAGTTGTTTTTATATGGGAGGCATTTTTTGTCAAAATGTCAAATTCGCCATAGTTAAAACACCTCAGAACTATCTCAATCTGGACACAGAAAAATGTTAGGTATTGTGAAAAAAGAATGTAATAAGGTATAATTTTGTCAAATTAAAATGGGACCGATTTGGACGACATTTATTCTTGAGTTATTTCAAATAATAAAAATAATTCTTGTAAATAGGTACTCGTTGGCTTTTAGAACATCCTCCGCTATAGTGCGTAATTAATTATTTAGTTAACTTCGGTATTTAGTAGACAAAATACCAGTAGGTAGCATAGGTAACTAGTGAGACATTGTGGCTGTGACCTACCTGTAAATAAGGATAACTAGAATATTCGACCTGTATTTTGAACGTAGAAAATACTTCCACTTATATTTACTACTAAAACATGACTAAAACTAACTAGGTATCTAGGTATAATTTGGTTTATATAATTAAAAATAATAAAATATTTTTAACTGGATAATTTGGTAAAGACTGTCAGAAGACCGTGGTCCAAAAAATATAGGTACTGTGGAATATATAACGCTCAGTCACAGACAACCTAACTTTATATTATGATTCAAATTTTATTATGTAGTTTGATAACCACAAATTACATAAAAAGTGCTGCTTAAAAATGTACATTCATTTAAAAGATTTACCACATTATGCGTGGCCGGGTTTCATCGTGTACAGTCTTCAGTGTTTATTATCAAGTCTTATGATAAACCTCTGTTGCACACACACTTTCTCGTGTCCCATACTAATCTGGAAAATACATTCAACAATTTTCGCAGATTTCTTTCTCGATTAGGGTCATAAAAGTAATGTTCCACATCAACTATCCAAACAAGTAAACAGTCCACAAAACGTTTCGCTACATAATGGCTGACACGCATTTACATCGGCTCTCGTAATGGTGGACATTAGAAGCAGTTTCCTCCAGCTAGATAATGTACCACGGAGCGAACTTGTAGGCTGGCTATACATTTGTATTGGTTTTGTTGATTTACGGATATAAAATATTAGAACATACACATTTCACACACATATTCACACATACATACATCTTATAGATATAAAAGTAGAAACACAATAGCTATTTATGCAACAAGTGCGGAAAGTGTATGATTTGATGAGTGGAATTTTATTCACGAGCGAGCAAAGCGAGGAATACGAGTCGGAAATCATCTTTACGCACGTGTATCATACAATGTTTTACCATGCATTGTGCGAGTAAATAAAAAAACATATCATGGCAAATAAGTTTAATTATTAAAAAAAGTGCTCTTTTCCGCACTAGTGTGAGAAAGTAGCACCAATGTACTGTAAAAAAAAATTGAAAACAAAAAGCACTAGTGCGGAAAAGTAGTACTTTTCGCATGATATGGCTCCGTAGGAAACGCACTTTTCGAGCACATGTATTGTAAATACATATATATGTTTATTTTAAGGCTTTTTTATAAGCTAACTGTACTTAGCGTTTCACATTATACAATTGACCTATGTTAATTGCGTGACCAGCTGAATGCCACGGCCATCCAGCAATCAAGAAAAATTCGGATCGTTAAATCGGAATTAATCTAGTAGGTGCGCCACCGTCTCTTCACCTCTGGGGAACAGTGATGCATAGATATTATAGGTACACAACTTAATAAGGTCATATATTTACAGGATTTTATTTATTTTGCCAATCTTCATTTGGGACAATTCCGTCCTCGAAACGTCAATGGTAATTTTAAAGCTTATTTGCCATTAAGTCTCGTTTAAGTAAATAATAATAATTTAGGATTTATTTACCATAATGTATATGGGTTATTGGTTACTGAATGAATCATTTATGATGTATATTTTATATAAATAAATAGAAAACAAGCACTTTATTTTAATATTAATTTACATAATATTCTTATTATTGAATACATTAAGAAACTTTTGATGAAATAAAACTATGAAAACGGATTATATCGCGTATATTGAATTTATAATACATCCCGACGTTTCGAACTCTTTACAGCGTTCGTGGTCAACGGGTGACCACGGATGAGTAACTATCGCGGTAACCGAAGACAATATTAAACTTTTGATGATTTTAAATCTCGTCAAAAAAGAAATCATGAATTCAGGAGCTGTAAGTTTGAAGTTAAATACTTTAACCAACATTATTACAGCTAACATAATTTTACCTCTGACCAGGACTATAAATAAGCGCTGCCAAGTCTCATTTATTTTAAATTAAATCCGTAGTTGCAGTCAAGAAGTAAGTAAGTCTTCCTCCTACCTGAAGTCTTTACTGGTACCATGAGACTAAGGAACAAGATTCCATCGTTTCTCAGAGGAAACGCGCGACAAGATCTCAGAATATTCAGGTTCATTAAAACGAGCTAGTTTTACATGATTTCAGATTGTTGAATCTTACAGAAATAAATAAAAAAATCAAAAGCCGGCCAAGTGCGAGTCGGACTCGCGCACGAAGGTGTCCGTACTATTACGCAAAAACTAGCAAAAAATTCACGTTTGTTGTATGGAAGCCCCACTTAAATATTTATTTTATTTTGTTTTTAGTATTTGTTGTTATAGCGGCAACAGAACGCTATCACGGTTCATGAGATACAGCCTGGTGACAGACGGACAGACAGACAGACAGACAGCGGAGTCTTAGTAATAGGGTCCCGTTTTTACCCTTCGGGTCCGGAATCCTAAAAATGATATTAAGATGATGTTTATTTTAATTGTAGTTGGAGAACCTCAATTTAGGGTTCTTATAATTTTGCAATGGAAACAACCCCCAAACGAGCTCTATTATTTTCATAAGGTATTACAATATGGAGTAATCCACACTAATATAAGTTTAGTAATACTAATATGTACGAGTATAAACTTTAATTCATAAAATAACGTACACTATTACAAAGACAAACTATGAACGGATAGAAATGTAACAATCAAACATACAAATTAAACATTTTATTGTGTTTTTTTTTTAACAAATTGTGTAAATTATTGTGTTTTGTGTGGCAATTGGGTCGGCGACTAAGAGAAAGGGGTGGCGATCCTCGCTCCGGATCGTATCTGGTCCAACAGATCTCCTTGGCAATTCAACGGGGCAACGCTGCCAGTGTCATGGGGACTTTTGGACCGGCTACGGTCCGAAGTGGGGACTTGGCCTAGTTTAATTTAGTGTTTAAGATTGACAAAGCCTGTTACGGATTATATCATTTGTTAGTAGGTGACGAAGCCTGTAGCTGATTTATTGTTGTAAGCACTTGACGAAGCCTGCGTTGCTGATCATGAACTATGTGTTGTATATAATAAATGATTAATATGTTTAAAAAAACATACAAATTACTTATAAATTAAAATAAACCTATGAAATACCCTATAAACTATACGAGTATATAGAAATATCTAGATAAGGTATAGTATTCTGTATTGCTTTTAAACGCTTCTCACTGCACCCACCTTGATATTTTTTTCTGTTTGGCCCTAAGGTTGACTGGTAGAGAATGCCATGAGGCATTAAGTCCGCCTTTTATACTATTTGATGAGCAATAAAGTTTAAAATAAATAAATAAGAAAAAGTAAAACTAAATGACTTAACAAATTCAATATGGGTAATATCCCACTCTGATTATCCCCCGGACCAAATGTGCCATACATACTGGCGGCATTACCTCGCTGAATGGCCAGGGATATATCTTTGACAAGGAAAGAACCAGAGCGAGGGTTGCCGCCCCTTTCCCTTAAGCGTCGCCCTGTATCCTTAATAAAGGCTTTGGTTTCGGCACACCAAGACCCCGTCGTCTTGACGGCAACCGGTACAAAACCTGTTCAAGGTTCGCGCACTTGCTGTGCTTGAACCTGCCTCATTCACTGTGCGCGCGAGATGAGTGTGAGCAAAAGTACTCACACACGTAGAATCCTGGCATCCTAAAGCAAGCTGCGGCCCTACGCCCAAGGCACAAGTGTAAGGCCGTCCGGTCTCTTACGTAGTGTCTAAACAGCCTCCAGAGTGTCGGCACTAGACAGAGCAAGAGAAGAATCGGACAAAAGAAGACGAACCGCCCCTCTCAAATCTCCATCATAAACCTTGCCTTCTATTGCCCGGTACAAGGATCGCTGTTTGTGGCTGGCTACATCTAGAATATACAAACTTGAACTGTCAATGTTTTCCTTAACCTTTGAGGTCAAAGATCTGGCCGCCCCGCCCTCAGGAACTCTCAGAGCGGTAAAAGGAAATGACAGAAAGGTTAACCAATCATTAACCTCATTAGTCTGGAGACACGCATCGACCAATTTTGCTAATTTGCCTGCAGCAAGGTTCCTCGCACCTTTGGGGATGTACTTCAACACCCGGACATTCCTTTTTAATGCAGGCAAACTATGGAGTCGTGGATACACCTATCCCGGGAGTACCCGG
Source organism: Cydia strobilella (assembly GCF_947568885.1). Taxonomy (NCBI): domain Eukaryota; kingdom Metazoa; phylum Arthropoda; class Insecta; order Lepidoptera; family Tortricidae; genus Cydia; species Cydia strobilella. The sequence continues at coordinate 19,848,209 of NC_086041.1, read as the reverse complement.
TGCAGTAGCACTAGAGTCGGAACTTGAAGGCCCGGCACTTTCTTTGTGAACCTTACCGATATGCACACTAAGGCCCCTTGACCCTGCATACAACTTGGATGAACCGGGACAGTGTGGGCACGCTGCTTTAGTTAGGCAGCTCATATTAAAAATAATCGTTAACTAAAACTAACAGTATGCTTAAAAATTTAAAGGATAAAAAATATAATACATATAAGTTGATAATTACATGTCCTGTCGCGAGCCCTGGACACTGGAGGGTCTCGGCCCCCCGCGCCGTGTATTGAAATGAAATGAAATGAAATTCTTTATTTTCAGGCAACTATTGACCTTAAAACTAGCATACATATTATTATAAAATAAAACTAAAAACTAAAATAAAACTATGAAAACGGATTATATCGCGTATATTGAATTTATAATATATCCCGACGTTTCGAACCCTTTACAGCGTTCGTCGTCAACGGGTGACTGAGGAAAAACTACAAAGTGCGAAAATACCCACATACTAAAAATAATGAACCATCATAGACTATAAACTTTAAGGCTGGTTGTACATGCAAAATCGGTTCATAAGGCTAGTTATACAAGTTTTTCAAGTAAAGATATATATATATACGCGATAAAAACTACGCCGGCTCCAACCCTACACCTCGGACCCGAGAAGATTTAATTCCCTCCTAAATTGTAGGAGGGTATCCCAATATGGGACCGGCAACAAACTCGGCGGGACACATCTTTTCAAAACATATTATACTCAGAATGTCCAATATCATCCAACATCCGTTTCATAGTTTTATTCCATGAGTAACTATCGCGGTAACCGTAAAAAATATTAAAAACTAAAACTAAAAAACACACAATTATGGCTGCGATACAGTTCGCAAGCCCGCAGTGTCAGGGAGCCGGCCGCGGAACCGCCGGAACTTCACACTCTTTGGCCAGAACTCCTCCTTGGTGAAGGTCGCTAGATGTTCAGTCGGAACGCTCACAACAAAAGAATTAAAATTCTCACTATGACGAGATTCCAACTTCACGACCCTCAGGATGAATCCAGACTTGATTGCGGTTGCAGGGCTTCCTTGTGGCTAAAAGTACGTCTTTTGGCCTCCTGTCGATCCCTTGGCTACGCGAGCAATTTCTTATGAGATACAAAAAAACATCATAGTTATGCACAAAATACACTTCAGTGGTAAGATTTACGAGGGTTGATCCGTATGCACCACCCCTGACCTCTTTGCTGTCACTTGGTTATTAAAACCTTTTTGCTGTAGGTTTATAGACATTTAGAGGTTATTAAAAAAAATAAAACATTTTTAAATGTCGAACTATTATTGAGCTACAGCTTACTGTAATTGTTGAGTCGTGATTTTTTTGTATGAAAATGGATTTTGTTGAGCAGAGGGCGGTAATAAAATATCTACAAAAAAAATATTTTACATCAACTCAAATCCATCAATATATTGTGACAACTGTAGGGGAGTGTGCAGTATCCTATTACATAGTAAAACGTTGGTGTCGAGAGTTTAAGTGCGGAAGATCAAGTTGTGAAAACCAACATGGCGGTGGACCACCTGTAACGGTCACTCCAGACGAAAACATTAAGTTCACGATATGGTGTTACAAAACCGGCGAATACGTATCAGGCAAATTGTTGAAGAGACTAGCTTGTCATATCATGTAGTGCAACAGATACTTACTAAAGAATTGGGTATGAACAAGATCAGTGCAAGATGGGTGCCACGAATGTTAACCATTGATCAGAAAAGACATAGAGTATTGATTTGCCAGCGTCTGTTGGATATGTACCAAGCTAATAAAGATAATTTTCTCCATAGATACGTAATCATGGACGAGTCTTGGGTACATCACTATGATCCCGAAACTAAAATTCAAAGTAAGCAGTGGAAACACAGTGGTTCTCCGCCACCACGTAAATTTAAAGTGGCATCGTCTGCAGGAAAGGTTATGCTGTCTGTATTCTGGGATGCTCAAGAAATAATCCTGGCTGACTATTTGAAAAAGGGAGAGACTATTACAAGGGCCTATTATGCAAACTTAATTCTAAAACTGCGAGAGGCTATTAAAGAGAAACGCCGGGGCAAGTTGACAAGTGGCGTACTCTTCTACCAAGACAATGCTACCGTCCATACGTCCTGTGTCGCTAAGGCTGCCATACACCAAGCAGGCTTCGCATTGGTGGAGCACCCACCGTATTCGCCTGACTTGGCCCCCAGCGGCTACAGGCTATTCCCAAAATTAAAGGAATTTTTACGTGGAATTTTTTTTTTGGATAATCAGGAGGTGATATCTGTTGTGGAGGAGTGGTTTTCAGAGGTCGGACTTTTTTTTTTCAGGAGGCTATTGAAATGCTGGAGCACCGATGGAATAAGTGTATTAGTGTTGAGAGAGGCTATGTAGAAATATAAAAAATAAATCTTGAATGTAGTTTCATTGTAACAGGGTTAGGGGTGGTGCATACGGATCAACCCTCGTACAATTATATGTAAACACTATTTTTCAATAGATATTATTAGTTCTTTTTGCTTGATTTCGTTGATTGACGGCGGCTGTCACGACCGTGTAGGGCCCCAAGGAACGCGTTCGGTCTTCCGCTAAGTGCTCGTTTGCTATTTTTCGTCTTTTCTCATTGTAAGTATTTAGAAATTGAGCGATTGAAACGTAAAAATTCGTAAAGCGGCTGAACTTAAAATAAAAATTACATTTATAATTTATTTAGAGCCGTATTTTTCCGTTGCTAGGCAGTTGACGTCCCAGTTGACTTATTAACATTAATTCTAAAAGGTATTTTTATTTGTAAAGTATTTTTTAAATATGATCACATAAATATACTATATTTAAGTTAGGTAGTTTTGTTGAGGTCGATGAATTGATTAAGGTAGAGGTTCGTCAAAATTTGTTTTTGTTTATAATATTTAACGAATAAAATAAAATTAATTCACGTCGTACAAGATTTTAGATTTTTTATATTTATTTAGGTATTTATTATATTTATATTTATTTATTTATATTTATTCAACATTACATGTCATCTGCATTACAAAAGATGCACATGACATGTAATGTTGAATAAATATGGTAGCAACTATCTGCTCAGTACAAAAAATAACGCTACATCAATACGAGTAAATAGGTAACTCAAATACATCGACACAATTCGTTTATATTTGTTTCGTTTTAAAATTTTGCATAAAAAAAAACAATATCACCGACAATTCGTTCAAACATTATCTAAACTCAGAACAGACACGAACTGTCCTTTAAAAGCAAAGTAAAGCCTGCTGCTTATCCCCTCCAAAGAACTTCGACAACAAGAAAAAAGTGGCAATTGAGAAGTGACAACGGGCCTTTTTTCATATTCGTTAGGCCCAACTTGCCTCTTAAATTATTACGGTAAAGTTACAAGTCGAGCCTCAACTTTGGAAACGAGAAATGCGATGTTACTAAACAAGAGAAGCACAAGTATCTCACCGATTATAAAAGACATATGCTGTTTTAGCATCGAATGCGCAAAATGGCAATGGAAAGTTTCCATTTTCCCTGTCAAATTTGCTGCGATGCGGCAGTGGAAGCAGATTGATTGGCTAGGTTGGAGGGTCTTGGTTTGAAGTGTTTCTTTTCAAACCAGCTGATGTTTATTCTGCAGTCATTACATGAGATGCTTATTAAAGATTTAAAAAAAATATGTATGAAACTAGCCTGTCTTTATATTATATGTTGTCAAAATGATTCATGTAACTAACATTATATACTTGCTAAACGTCCGCATAAAAACCTTCTTTATTTATCAACTTACGCTTAAATGTTAGCAGCCTTTTTATCCAAATTCTTTTCACACTAACGCAGACAATCATTTAAACGATCCCGCGCCCACTTCCAATTCCAATCCAAAAAAATATATGAAACGCCTGAAAGAACATTCCATGCAAACAAAACGGGTATAGGGGTGCTATTTCGTTCACCAAATATCGCGCGAGATAAATGTGGCCATACGTTACGCACCGCTTTTGAGGTGAAAAGCGTGGGTTGAAAATCTCAAGTCGCATACGAGATTTCCTTACATTGGAGGACTCGCTACATTTGAATGCGGTGTATTAGTGAATGGTGAGATTTATCGCCGTCGGGACGACAGGAGACCGCCGATTTATGGCAGTGCGTGCGGGTCGAGTCGAGTCGCGGCCGAGAGTGCTACGTTAATTCATACTCCGATATTATTGATGTTTTTGTTTTTTAATACATTAGTAAATAATCAAAATATATCGAATTTCTTTATTTAAATAAAATTACAAACGAGTACGAGCTTGTACGAGTAGAAGGCTTCAATTCTTGTTACCTATATAAATATTGCCAAGGCACAAGCACCAAGACACTTTATGTAACCTAGTTATGAATAAGAAAAAAAAACTGCGCATAAACTACTTTTAACAGGAAAAACGCAGTTCCAACTGGTTTTAACCAAGACATTAATAAATCTAAAAGCGAGATCTCAGATTTTTTATTAGATAAAACACATTTTAATTTAAACGACCTTTTACGATAACATATACAAACAGCAGCAGTTGTAAGAAATCATTAATAACTTGTGGCTTTCGAGTAACAAACATTAAGTACCCTGTACCCTCAACTCGACCAAAAACCTGTTGGGATAACCCCGTGCACGTTACAAAGTCGCTTTTTTTGCTAGCTTAAAAATATTGTTACCCGTACATTTAACTAGTATGTCTTACCATATCTCGGGACCATAATTATTATTTATCCTAAGTACGAAATATTACTAAAATACTGAGTATTATGTATGGCATTGTACTTTACGACACGTTTTTAATGTCAGCTTTATTTCAAGATGCTATGGTACTTATTTCTACAACAACAGACAAAAAATATAAACTAAAGAAATGCTGAAGAGTTTGCTAATACAAGCATTTAATGTTGTTTAAATATCAATTTGGCTCGACGTGTCATTGGGGTTGCTTAGGTTATTTATTGGGTGACTTGCTTTTTTGTTTGTGTTTTTACTCGTATGGAATCGATGTGAAAGCGTTGAAATTTATGTGATGTTTCGAGTGTGGTTTGGGTATTTGGAATTCGATACGGGTAATTCTCGTTTGTTTATGGCACTACAGCAAAAACATTGTGATAAATATGTTACTAAAAGTAGATAAAGTAGTAGTAGCTTTTTAAAAGTACATTAGTTTGATTGTAGCTAATTATCATTTTTATGTTATATTTAATCTTGGTTAATCAAACAGCCTCAACACAGGCTCCTTAAAGGCTTAATGAAGAAATTGCAAATGAATCCTCCTTAGAATTTTAAAACAATCTCAAAATCAAGCCGACTTGTTATGCAAGTATCGTAGCAGGTGCTACGAGCCGCGGGTGCTCACAGCTACAGTTTATATACTACGACGCTACGCCATATCGGCGAGGCCTATGTTACTTTACCAAACTTTGACACCATGATTTCCATAGTTGCGGTGCAACCTCGGAATCTCGCTGTGAACTCTAAATTTTGATGGAGTAAACACTAAACACAATACTTACATTATAAGCTTATTTTTGTATTTAAATTTTTGGACAGTGATGTTAATCTATAAAAATTAAGATATAAAATGGCTATATCAACACTGATTCAGAAAAAAGTTATTGGTATTATATATTCAGTGAATCGTAACATTTTTAATGAATTCTGCAATGATATGGACTTTTTATTATTGATGACAACATGTATAATAAACAACATATTCGTAATGGTATGTGTGGCTAATTAATTTTTTTCAAGTTAATCAACTATCACCTTTCATAAATGTAGTAACTTGACTCGCGTTAAAATTACTTATACAATAAGTGGAGGACGTTTAACACGACGTAACGACTGTCGTTTGCAGTTACCCCGCAAGCAACATAAACAATAAAACTAGCTTATCTCAATCCACCGCACATTTCGAAATTGAACCTTATCACTTATTACTGATAGTCGTTTATTTATTAAGATAAGTGTGCGTGATGAGATTTATTTACAACATAACGTTTTAATTTAACATGTGAATATGAGACGCTTTGTCAGTGACATGACGAAGTGCTTTACTTGTAACTTGTTATCTTGGCATGTTGGCAATTAGCACTTACGGACTAACAGTTGAGTCAAACAAATACGTTTCGTCAGGCAATGTGTGTACAGTCAAGGGCATAAATATATATACATTCCCAAAGTTTTAAAAATATGTGTACGCTCTTACACCTTAGACAATAAAGTCGTGTACACATATTTTTGAGCCATTTGTCTGGATCGATATTTTTGCCTTCGACTGTACCTACTACATAAATTAGTTTCTTTAATTTTTACTTGGCCTTTCATATTAATAAATAATTTAATTGAATTATGATTTCCACTACTGTTACCAACATTGCTGTTTTGAAGATCACTGGATACAGCAGCACCTGTTATTCAACTTCCTACTCATTAAATAAATATGTAGTAATTCTTAAATAAATAGTAAGGCTCTTCCTTGTTATAACCCACATATTTTAAGGACTAATGGATAATCAGTAATTATCGTTACAGTATTTTTTCGTTTATTTTCGTTAATGGGAATTATCACAGGAAATGGTGTTACATTTCCTGTGATGGTTCTCTTTACCAATATCAATAATTTCATATTGATGAAGAAGTTTTGGGTATTTTAAATATATTAATAATGGGTCACTCACGTATTTCAAGTCGAAAAATGCTCGACATCTGACATCTTGCGATACCTTTAAATGTCATATTAATAATACATAATTATGTATTCATTCATCCAAATATCATTGGTTAATAACCTAGTCACTTATACTGTATTCTGTTATGGGCCAGTCATATAATAACTTCTAGAATTTTAATAACAAAACTTCCGTGAGGCACTGACATTAAATATATTAAACCGGGTCACTCACGTTTACGCAAGCGCTCTTTGAAAATGCTCCTCGTTATGAAGCGAAACATGTCGAGCAATCATCGACTTTATAAACGTGAGTGACCCGGTTTAATATATTTAATATAACTTCTATAATTAGCAAGATGCGTTGTCGAAACCTTTTCAAAACGAATTATCACAGCGACATATAATTTTTACAAAACGTATGTACATTGCACCATCCATCACTGTGTCAGAGCCACACAGTGCTTTCTTATCGACCGCAATAATGAGATTGGTTAATAACCTGTGTGACTGATTTACAATCTTCCGATTTTTAATGTTGTGTAGGTAATGGAAATACCCATGGTAACACAGTATTCTTCCTAAACGGTAATAAACTTGGTCGGAGTTCCGTAATTAAATTTATATTCGCAAACTGTAAGAATAGCCTTTTGTTTCATTAGACGTTTTGTTGACTTGAAATACAATCGCGCTGGCGTAATGAGCCGGTTCAGTTGTAAATTAAAATGTTTTAATGTTATTCTTTGAGAGAATTCCAATTTGTTAGTGTATGCAGGCAGATGCCACATGCTGTGCTTTCACGATTACAAACATTCTCTCAATGTTAAATGATTTAACATTTCTAAAGAGTAAAGTGAAGTCTTTACAAATAAATACGTTGCATTCATGCTTGTCCACAAAGGGACAATATGCCATACTATTTTATGGGTATAGTATTATCTTCATAAACATATAAACATTCAAATCTATATTTTACAAAATAAAAATCCCTGCTAGTGCTATCCGTTGAGGCTCGATGCCTGTTGAGCAAATATAACGCCATCAATATGACGTCTCTCTCGAAATACATTTGAAAGGATTTTATTACATCGCTGTGCATGGCTCGAGGGTTCGTGATGGTAGTCTTAAAGGTACGGACATGGATATGTTAAGGTTCAATCGAGTCGCCGACGGCTAGCGACGTACAAATAAGAAGAAGCAGGCGAATCGGGGCTTTATTGAAAATAACGTGTGTTTGTTCTGACGTGAGACTATTATAGCGTCGTCCTACTTGCTTGGATAGTACACTGCGTTACTCTCAATATACTTGTAATATACAATTCCGTGGTCAAGTGACGCCTTTATTTACAGTTTCATATTTAGAGCTCCGTACAAAACTTTGTTCACGGAGTTCTTATTATTTTAGTAGCGGGCATTTTACTAAAAAAACGGATATTAAAACTAGTTTTTTCTTGGATAAGTATCTAATTTGGGAAGTTTTATTTGTTTAAATATTCCTTTTTTTTGTTTTATGATTTATTAACAAAATAATGATTAAAATAACAGTTTCAGTGTATGTAGTTACATTGTTTTACAATGCGGGAATATCTCTTTTTTGTATCCAATAAAAAAAGTCATTTAATGGTATTTTGTTCAGCTTTGAAATAATTGGATCCCGTCTAATATTTACTTATTGGCTAATATCTCCAAAGAAAAAACGATATGCATGGCAAGACGATCATAAACTCAACTCAGTACTTCTATATTTACACGTTAACGTCTCAATTACATATCAAAATGAATTTCTGGTGCTTCATGTAGATACTTAATACCTGATTATTATTTGTGTATCAATTTTTAAAGCAGAATTAGTCATTTCTAAGTAACTCTTATTAGATGCTAAACAGCGACAGTCTTCCATTGTGCGTCTAAACTATAGACTGTTTTAAGTCTAAAATTCAATGGGTACCCCAATAAATTTTCAAATAAAGTTCCACTGGGGTATATGAACGCTTCTAACACAAGTCCTCCAAACGGGTGAAGTTCAGCACTTGGGTCTGTACGGCAACTTCCGCGTACTCATAGTCATATTTCAGGACTGGAAAACTATTTCGACACAGGACCGAGATGTGTTGTTTTAATGATCGTTCTTAGCGTGATATTTTAAAACTAGCGACCCGCCCGGCTTCGCACGGGTGCAATGCTGATGTATTATACATATAATCCTTCCTCTTGAATCACTATCTATTAAAAAAACCGCATCAAAATCCGTTGCGTAGTTTTAAAGATCTAAGAATACATAGGGACAGACATCCATCCAGACAGCAGGAAGCGACTTTGTTTTATACTATGTAGTGATAATAACGGGTAAAATATTAGTTAAAAATCTACCCAAAAATATCTTTATACAAAATAAAAATTTACTGTCTAATCGTACTCAAAATAAATTAATTAACCGACATGGGTGTGTCTGTTTTAATTTAGTAGGTACCTAAGTAGGTCAATAATTCGTATTAAAATATATGGCAAGAATAGTGCAAATGAAAATTTACATAAAACTCAGCCACGTTTCCCCGGTGACTCGGACCAATAAATAATAATAACGGAATAACGAAATGCCACGGCGACGAAATTTAATTATTCGCAACGAGTTGCCAACGCTCACGGGATTGGTTGAAATAATCGAGGGGCACCTTGAGTTCGTACTTCTTTTAATGCATACTCTATCCAAATATTTTATAATCCTACACGTCAGGTCCTTTGTTTGTCGGGAGAACCAAACATGTTGAAACTACATTCATCAAAATAATTTTATTATTAACTAGGTATATGATTAGTACATGCAACAAAAACCTTTTCACCCCGAATTTAATTATCATTAGCTGCCCAGAACACGCAAACAACATTTTAATCATCATTGAATAAAATCCAATTTAGCATAATTTAAGCGTTCGACCGGCTAGGGTTGTGCGTGAATTGAAATGTAACTGGATTATGAAACGATTATTGTATTCGTGCGGCTTATAGGTATTTGAACAGCTTAATTTCTGAATGGCGTATATCGCTTTTGACACTGAATTGAAATTATAATCTTAATTTGATCAACGTAAGGACACTATTCCAATAACAAGTTTAAATTACATACGAGTTTATGAAAGTAATTTGTCGATTTTCCAGGTATGCGGATATCGAATACCGGCTGGAAATTGGACGCCATGACAACTGGCTGATAAAGTTAGCCCCTAGTAATATTATTTGTCAGAGGGTTTGATTACTACAATCACATACAGGTTGTGTGGTTAATTTCCGTAACACAATGAAATCAATTACATGTGGACTAATTAAGGGTCAATTATGTACACATACATAAATATGTCTAATTTGGATATGATATACCTACATTAATTCAAATTTTAGGACTTAATCAAGAAACTAGTTTCGTTAAAAATACTTAACTTTCAATCTCCCTAAAACTAAGCAATAAGCTAAGCTGTTTATTCTCATAATATTTTTTTCGAAAAAGTCGTATAAAATGATAAAAACATGACAATATTTCAACTTGTGCAATCATCATCTTAGTTGAAATTTTCTGAGGTGTTTTTTTCGTTTTAACCTTAATCTCTTAAATTAAAATATTGTTTCTCTTCTACAGTGCGGCTATATACCTACCGAATTCATTATGAGTACCTGTACCTGTATCGGAATGGAAACAAAAATCGTCATCATACGGAAACGACGCTGCTCCCACACACAAGCGACCAATTTTTATTGGCCCATCCTCAAGCCTTACTTAAACTCTTAGAAGAGTAGTAAAATAACTTTTATACGAGGGAGCGAACTCGACATAATTCCGACTTGGCAAACTTTCGCAAGGGGGCCGGAGGAACCTTTATGAACAGAAGAGAATCAATAGATCATAATAAATTTGCCCAAGACCCATCCCATTCGGTGGTCTGGTATTTTTCCACGTGAAAAAATATAAAATATCTGCCCTAATTTTCTTCACGAGTTTTAATGCGGCGGTTGTAAATATTTTTTATTACAATGCTCTTATTTGTATCAGTGTCTGAAATATTCAAGTACATTTAAACTTTTGTTTTTGCTGTTTAACTTCCACTTGACAGATGGCGATTTATAGAATAAATATAAATTAGACAATAGAAAATTATCTGAATAGGTCATGTAATAAGTAGGTAATGTACATTAACATTATTGTTAACTAATTAAGAATGTACTTAATACAATTTTGAAAGTTGATTTTACTCTTCTTCATCTATCTGAAACTTTGTAAGATGAAAATGCAATACCTAATTTAAGTAGTCTTTAAGTACAGTCGGCAATAAATGTGTTTTACAAAAAGAAAGTTTGTCAGTTTTGTATTCGTTTTTTACGGTTCCGTACCCAAAGGGTAAAAACGGGACCCTATTACTAAGACTCCGCTGTCCTCTGTCCGTCTGTTCGTCTGTCCGTCTGTTTATCACCAGGCTGTATCTCATGAACCGTGATAGCTATACAGTTGAAATTTTCACAGATGATGTATTTCTGTTGCCGCTATAACAACAAATACTAAAAAGTACGGAACCCTCGGTGCGCGGGTCCGACTCGCACTGGGCCGGTTTTTTTAGTAAATTACTACAGCAGCTGGAAAATTACGAATTGCCGATGATGTACGTACAGGGATACGAGTCTGGCAATAATCTTCATCGAGTTGTTTTGATTTTTTCGAAGAAGTGCAGGAAAAAAGAAATATACGCATAAGCAAATTTTCAGACTGTTAATTATTTGCTTACTGTTAACTAAGAGTAAATCTGCATAACTTAAGAGCCTTATGTTTTCCTTATCTAAACAAATATCTGTTAAGACTTACTCAATGTATTTTCTTACTGAAAGAAATTTATCCTTGTCCAACAAATTTTAACCTAACACAGGAGTGATATATGGCGTTTAAAAAGTGAATTTATTAGATTTATCACCAGAACGCTTATAAATTTTCGCAAATCTTCAGATGCTGAGTTATTGCTAGCACTATTTTACCTTTTCTCGTGGAAACGGTGGAAGTGGAACTGGTACCGGGTTGAATTATATTACTATATCGACGAACGATTGATCCTAACCTTCTGGTATTTTACATAGCGTTTCGTGTTTTCTATCGTAAATTAATATATTATCTCATTAGCTTAGTTGCTGTAATATATAAAAAAGATATGAAAATAATAAGGTATCTCTTTCTTTGGCAATCTCCTTGACAGCTTAAGGGCCTAGACAATCGTTCATCGAGAAATGCCGAAAAGTGACAGATGCTACGTAAAGTCACGTGAATATTTCGATTGGCGTTTTCTAGCAACGATTGTCATATTGGCTAGGCCCCCTGAAACTTCTGACTAGTTTTAAAGCCAAAAAGATTTATTACCATTAAAAATTAATCAAAGTTACTTTAATATCAGTCGAACGTAATGAATGCTCTCATTCAGGCTCACACTGCTAATATACTCGTATATGGTGTATTCGTAATTAACCAGCAAAATTAGTAAATTGGAAGGCTCAAACAAGCCGGCACCCGTAAACGACGGCAAACAGAATCAAATGAAAATTAAACCGAATACAAAATCAACATGGCGACTTATCAGTAATAATTCATTAATCCCCACCGTGTCGACTTAATGACAGCAAAACAGTCTAGTGTTGAGCTGACGAAAGTTAATCGTGAAGGCAGACACGGAGATATAAAATTAACGAACGACCCAAGAGGCTAACTACAAATACTAAAGACGAATGAATAACGCACACAAACACGGCAAAATTACCGACATTTTTGGTTTTTGCGTCATTAAATTTACTTTAGAAATCAGCTTCTTACAGATCCTGATCCCAGTGGTTCTATGAAAAATACATACGCGGGACACCAACCAGCCAGCTTAAGTATAGTCCTGACTTTTGGGGCTGCCATTTAAGAAATAATAATAATATCCCATGAACCCAAAATTCACAAAAACATCAACAAATTGTGTAAACTATATACTTGTACTAGGTAGGTATCGCAATTCCTAAATGTACAAATAATAGTACATTTCGATGCTAGTGCGGAAAGTATGTCATTACATGAAGAATGACATTTCCGCACGTGTATCAAACGACGTTTTTTTTTTAATACAGTTGCGAATAAATAAGAAAAGCAACAAGTAAGGAATTAATTCTGTGACATCATTGACATTATGAAGAAGTGTTTTTCTAGCTTTTATTCGATTAGAATAGATTTTGTTATTATTATTGAACCCACTTCAATGAAAGTTTTTTTTTCAAATGCATGTTCTATAAGACAGAAACAATTGTAAATATTAAAACATTGTACTATTATTACCAAAATATCGTTATTTATGATTATTTGTGTATCGTATATTTATAAAAACAACATCGAATGTTGCCTTTGGAAACTTAAAACATTCTTGCAGTAAGAAAATACGCCTCTTCTTTGACAGGCGTTCCGTTCCATTCAGACAACTTATTAAGAACGGTTTTTTAACATTAAAAATAAACGTGTTATAATACTTATAATGATAAAGAGGTAAGTAATAAAATATGAAATATGCATATTTTTCGGATTCTTACATTAACAGTAGGTTTTTATGTTGATTACGACGTTTAAATGAAACTAATATTAACACTCATCAATAAGTAGTCATGAAATTGAAACAAGTAAAAAATTAAAAAAATTGGAAAAGTAAAAAGCACTAGTTCGCGAAAACCAACTTTTCGCACGCTAAACAGCCACGAAAAGTAGCACTTTTTGAGCAACTGTATTAAAAAACGCTTTTTTTTTCGAAAAAAACAGCGATGTATAAAATTTCACACGTTATTCGACTACAAACGTTGCTTAAACGAAAAGATTACTCTGACAAGTGAAATTATTATAATTTATTTTACAATGCATGTGCTCGAAAAGTGCATTTCCTACGGAGCCATATCATGCGGAAAGTACTACTTTTCCGCACTAGTGCTTTTTGTTTTCAATTTTTTTTACAGTACATATAGTGCTAGTGCGGAAAAGAACACTTTTCGTGCATATGTCGAAAGTTTAAAGGGCCATATGTACTGTAAAACGTTGTACGATACACGTGCGAATAGGTAATTTGCAACTCGTGTCGATTTAAAACACTCCTTTTAATAATTAAACTTATTTGCCATGATATGTTTTTTTATTTACTCGCACAATGCATAGTAAAACATTGTACGTGCGTAAAGATGATTTCCGCACTTGTTGCATAAATAGCTATATTGATTCCAATAATGTTGTTGTTCTGCTAATTTACACAGAAGCGAACTGAACTGTATGTGAACAAAGAATCTAAGTAACGTTAGTCGACCAAAAGTTACATCTACAAATAAATCACTGCGAAACGATGTTCGGCGAAACGTTGTCTGCGAATCGATAATCTGCTAAAATTTGTCGAGGATTCATTAGGTACCCATTTTCTCATTGTATGTTCATATTACCCAAACGTAATACTTACCTAATGTGTCGTCATTTCTTTTGTTTCAGGTGGATGCCATACTATACAGTAGCATTTACCTCCGACAGTGATTATGCACAATATCAGTAAGAATGATTTATCTAATTTTCGTAGAATCAGTAGTTTCCTGTTATTAGGTCGGTTAGATACTTATAATTATTTATTTTGGAAATTTACTATAATAATATATATGTATATGGTATAGACCAAATATCGGGATTATTTTATATATAACATAAATTTCTCACCTGAGTGTATGAAAGGTCAAACCAGTGACTATAATAGTATAATTATATTCGTATTTTTACAATAAAGTTGGGTTACAAAACCATTCCGTTTAACTATTAATAACTTGAGTTATAAAAAAGACGAGTTGCAAAGTTGCGAATTACCTATATTTGTACGTGTATCGTACAGCGTTTTACAGTACAGTCACGGACTTTAATTGTTGAGCCATTTAGGATTTACTGTACATTGGACATTATTGATAACCAAACTAGCTTAAACCTTAGATGGAACCTTAGACAGTATCCGTCGTCGTCAGTAGTAGGTAATAGGTATTAATCGCTAGTCTTTCTAACTACAATATTCACAAACTACAACTACAACAAATACCTACTTTTGGACAAGCGTAGGTATAATAAAAAGCGTACTAACCTTGGATATATTATTCCATCTCTAGACTAAAATACTTTGTTCTCTATTTTTACACCTCCTTTACTTCTTGTATCAATAGCATGTGGTTGGTAGGATATACGAACGAGTGTACATAAAATATTCCTTTAACTTGGAAGTGGCAAACTTGATCTCGTATAGTGATTCGTAAAAATCAGTTGAACCGCTCGCGACCATATTAGGTGGTTGTTGGGGTGCGTGCGGTCCCCTCGCAGTGTACAGTTTCACAAGGGTCCGTACAACGAAAATTACACCCGGCGGACCGACCAACATAATTACACTAATTTGTTAACATAGTTAACTTTGATCCTTGGCTGGTGTCGATTTGTGTTATGTACACTTGAGTAATTAATAATTATTGTTAACGCATTCAACTTTCCTCTTAGTTTTACATGAGAAAAAAATACTTAGCTGAATATCTACATCTCAGTAAGACTAGAGTATTTATCATTTGATATCCAAAACTCATCCGTCCCAATATAACTTAATCGTTACAGAAAGCTATATAATTATATTTAAAGACATTAAAACCCAGAATAAAGAAATCATGAAGCGTGGTACGAATTGATTTGTATGTAATAAAGCCGTATGGTACATTTAAATTAACTTCGAAGCCATGAAAATTCAATCAAATAGCAAATAACTATTTACAGGCAACCTTACAATACTGCAACCCGACCTCGAGCACAGAATCGCTAGCAAATTTTATCGACGCCGCAAATTTTCACTTTGAGACGCTCGTTGTATTAATAAAGTGCAGCGCGATCTGCAATGTAATAATAATGCAAGTAGATACAGTATTAAAATGTCATGTATATCTTACGGGTTTATGCTAGAAGGTTAATTAAACTCAAGTTTACCCTGGTATAACTATTAGTATTACCCCCAACCTTTTGGATAAAGTCCAAAAAATTTACAACATTAATCTGTATTCAGCATTTAACCCCAAACATCTACGTCTACCTAATACTGGCTGGGTAATGTTAGACGTTGTATCATCACTTCTGACATTACCCTCCCAGTGTTGGGTAGTCCTAGATGTATGCGGGTAAACGCCGAATACAAATTGTTGTAGTTTGTAACCTCTTTTGTACAGACACATGTTTAAGTTTTCTATTTCTATTTTTGATATATTTTTGATTTGCCTAGTTACCTCACTTCGAATAAAACACTCATGTCATAAACATCTCCATTTTTACCAGCAAACGAAAAAAGCATGGAAGACTAACTTCAAGCAAAATATCACCCTACAAGAGGCTATAAAATTAATATGCGCATGCTCACCAGCGGACCAATTGCAGTGAAAGTTAAGGTCAATTTCACCGACTCGAAATCCCATCTATTCCCATCTATGTTTATTACAACACAAATTAAAGTTGATTTAATTTTCGGGCTTTACCTAAACAGCTTGGGTATACCCAGGCAAACTTATGTTTACTTAAATGTTACGGGCAATACTAGAAGGTTAAGAAAAGCCTTTTGGGTAAAGCCCGAATTTAAGTAAACTTAAGTTAAGGACTAAAAGACCTGTCCGCCCTCGGAATACCCAACTGGCGTGAAGTGGCGCAGAATAGGGCAGAGTGGCGCTCTCTTGTGTCAGAGGCCAAGATCCTTTTTGGGTCACTGAGCCAGTGAAGTAAGTTTACCTGGGTATACTTAGTATTACCCAAGCCTTAATGGGTAAAGCCCGAAAATTAAAACAACTTTAATTTGTAGGTATTCGGCGTTTACCTGTATACATGTAGGTCTACCCAACACTGGGAGGGTAATGTCAGATTAGAAGTGACGATGCAACACCTAACATTACCCAGCCATCCAATGTTGGGTAGACTTAGATGTGTACGGGTAAACGCCGAATACAGATTAATGTTGTACACATTTTCGGACTTTACCCAAAAGGCTCGGGTAATACTAGTTATACCAGGGTAAACTTAAGTTTAATTAACCTTCTAACATTACCCGTAACATATATACGCAAGGCTTGGACTTTTTGAATGTATACATACTAGCTAAATAAATTTATAATACGTCCAAAACTACCTTAGTAGGACTACTATCGAAGTCCACCGGTTCCGTAGTTTTATATTCTTATTTTTTTATTAGTTGATGAAATGTGTTGTGTTGCAGGCGTCCATAGGCTACGGTAACTGCTTACCATCAGGCGGGCCGTATGCTTGATTGCCACCGACGTGGTATAAAAAAAAAGTTTAATCTCATACAAATTTACTTTCGTATTTTGCGCAAGCGCAAAGTCAATGTGGGGTATGACAAGGTAGCGGTTCTAGATGGTAGTTTTAATATTATTATAACTATCTTCTGAGTTTCATATAAAGCTTGTCATCAGTCATCATGCTTGCCAGGAAATAAAAAAACGGTCAAGTGCGAGTCGGATTCGCGCACGAAGGGTTCCGTACCATTACGCAAAAAACGGCAAAAAATCAGTTTATATTTATCATCAAAAATCAGTTTATATTTATCGTCAATATTTATTTTATTCTGTTTTTAGTATTTGTTGTTACAGCGGCAACAGACATACATGCGTGAAAATTTCAACTCTCTAGGTACCACGGTTCATGAGATGCAGCCTGGTGACAGACAGACAGACGGATAGTGGAGTCTTAGTAATAGGATCCCGTTTTCTACTCTTTGGGTACGGAACTCTATTCAGCTAAAATAAATATATGATAAAATAAAAATAAAATACAAATATAAGTCCGTCCATAGCAAAACCCATTTGGCATACAGCCGCGATTGACAATTGATATATGAGTATAGTTAACTAAACAAAATATACATTTTACAATAAATCTTATATTATTTCTTTATACTTAAGAATTTTAAAAAAATCCGCAAACTATGATGCACCATCCGCTAGTTATTACTCTGTGTCGAAACGCTGCACTGCATCGTTCCAACAATATTGGAGGGTGCGGAAGCGTTCTCATATTTCTTACATCATTAACTCAACGTGTACCTATACTCCCTGCAGTCTTGCAAGGCATATGCGAAGCATAAGGTTTATAAGAGACAGGGGGCATTCCAAACAGCTCGTGTATTGAAGGATCGTGAAATGAATTTTGATGGGACACATGACTATGTGTCATAAGCAACTGCTTATGATCAGGCATCGTAAACTCCGAGCGAAATCCATTGAAATTACGTACTTTGACTTGACTTGACTAAGTAACAATC
Source organism: Cydia strobilella (assembly GCF_947568885.1). Classification (NCBI taxonomy): domain Eukaryota; kingdom Metazoa; phylum Arthropoda; class Insecta; order Lepidoptera; family Tortricidae; genus Cydia; species Cydia strobilella. The sequence goes on along the minus strand of NC_086041.1, from coordinate 19,830,136 downwards.
CTAGTACTTCAATGGATTTCGCTCGCAGTTTACGATGCCTGCTTATGATTATAAGTAGCAACATATACTGGGGTAATTGCAGAACTAAATGTATGGAGAAGTTCAGTATGCACTTTTGTCTCAGGCGATGACGCTTGGCACGATTGTTCCTTAGGTCAAAAAAAGCTGATTTGACCCGGTAAAGAAGAGACGCTTTCCAGATAGATTTTCGTACATTGACCCGCCTGTTGCTATCTCTATTACACGCGCATAATTATATTGCTGTCAAACTCGTGTCGTGTGTGACATTGACAACCGGCATCATGGGCGGGACAGTATTAGTAGTCCGTAAAAGTATAATATTACATACCCCGGGCAATAAAGTAAGAAATTTATCAGATCACATGTAATTTTAGGCGGAGGCGAAGCTTTCTTTTTTACTGGCCGAGGTTTGTACAATTTTTTTTTCCCCTCACTAGCTCGGAAAGCCGTCTTTTATCCTTTAAAACCTGAAATTTGACCTTGGATACCTTTTGACAGATAACAAAACGTAAAACGCTCATAATAATGGTTCGTTCGATATTAATTATCATTAAATAAATGGTTTGAGAATTTAATAAAAAATACCAAATTTAGATTTGTTTAATAATTTTAAGTCATACGCTTAAAAATTACATAAGAAACATTTGTTTTTTTAAATGATGTTGAATGTAATTCTGAACGCACAAGTTGAGTCGATGCAATTTCAAAACGCATCGTCAGAAATGTCAACATTGTCAACAAAAAATTTCTCACCGACTCTGACACGTAAAAATACACAACTTCCAGATTTCTGTTATAATATCGTACTATCGTAAAAAAATTAGTGATTCCAGTGATGAAGATGATCTAACGCCTGTGAATGTTGCACTTTCCTCGCTATAGTGAGGGGAAAAGTTTTGTGTTACACACGGGAGCAAATGTATTTTACTTCTCGTGTGTTGAAACACTCGCGGGTAAAATCCAACTTTGCACCTTTGTATAACAAATAACTATTACGGGAAGGAGCCAGAAAGCGGCAACTTCGTTTAGCGCAGGGAGCGAAACTTGACGCTTTCCGGCCGGACGGCAGAAAAATAACTAAAATAAAAGTACATTAAGTTTGATACCTACACAGTTATCGGTATTTTGATTTTAAAATTAGTTAAAGCTTTGATATTAATAATATGATAAGATCGCTAACGCTAATTGGCGCGCTCAAAATGCACTGAGAGTCATGTCTTTTAGCATCTCGCTCGTATTTAGTGCTGTGCGCTAGATGCACTGAGAGTCGTATCCTCTTTTACGTAATAGTAGTGTAAGTAAGAACGTATTTTGTAAACATTCACAAACATCTACAAAAACGCCATATATTGATGAATAATTTTAAATAATAAGGCATTTCCCATTTTATGCCGCCATCTCTCTCGATTAATAATAATAGCGACCATAATTTCCTCCGCACAAAGTCTGACAATGGAGTAAACCACAAAAAACACTCGCAATAAAATAATAGCGAATCTGCCCGCTTTAGGAATAATTTTCAAATTTATACACCTCTTATAGTACCACCCCGCGGTTTTACATAACAATGCTTCATTTTTCATTTTCGCCATGAAATAAAGCTGAGGATAGGCTGGAGTTATCAGGTACGATTATGAAATTATGAAATCGAAATAAAATTAAGCGTCGAAGTATTAAGTTATGAAGTACACTTATTGCCTACTTACAATATAATTTTCTTAGGTACCAGTCATCTAAATTCAATTATTATATATTTGTAATTAATTAATATTTTTTCTTCCATTCCAGGATTAAAATAGTAAATTAACGAACAACACTAATTTAGCTATTCTAATATATACGCCCTTCTAATTTAATGTTGAAGTTCAGCACGTATCGTTCCACAGTACCCTCGATGCACCCTAACGTAATTTTTATGGCCTACCCATTAGAACGGTTGTAGATGCACATAAAATGTAAGCGATCCCCGTCACACAAAATATGGGTTTATTTTGCAAAGAATATGATGTAACTTATGACCTTTGTTTATTGTACTGTAAATGGGATCCACGTGTCCCAAAACAATATTTCTAAACAAAACACTCCGAGGGGACTATGGTGGTGCAATAAATTTTGCCTGTCGAATTTGCAAAGGTTAATCTTCCATGGTGGCGGTGGTTGGGATAATAATACATTTTTCCAGCAAAATGTTATAACCTTGAAAATAACAGTAAAATAATTAATTACAGCGTAAATGGTGGTGTCAAAGTCAACACGTTACAATGAGGTTAAGTTCTGTAACTGTCAAAATTAGTAATTCATTTATGTACACTTTTTTCTCGAGTGCCAATAAAGGGCTAAAATCGTTGGGATACATTTTAAATTCATTTTACATTTTGTAATCCCTCTATTAATCCGTCTATTAAGGCAGGCGCACCATGTAGACTTACGGTCGGTCTCGAAATAAATAAAGTTTAATTGAGTGTCTAAAAAAACTTCTTCAAGTAGACGACTTTTAATTAAAGTAAGGCAAAATTTAAAAATCACTGCATTAAGCAAAATTAAGAAGTAGAACTTCATGTTTTGAACTTGGGATCTTACGGAACACCGGTTCGATCACCTAACCAACAGCTTTGCCGAATATAGGTAGACGCCCCCACACCAACAAAATGAGCACTGTTGAAAAATCGCATGTCATTCTAAACAGGACGTTATTTCCTTCCATTTATATCACGAAATTTAGTACCAACCTTAAAAAAGCACACAAGAGAGAAATCATTATTGTTCAATATTGAACATCCAACAACACATGGGTTTTAGTTGTTATCACTATCGCGCTCATGCGTTTGAAAGGGACAGGGTTAGTTTCAATAGTTGGAGGCTTGGAGGGGAGAATAGGGAGAAGTGCTGGGGTATTCTCACTCAATCTGTCAATTATCTGCATCGACTTGACTGTTACATGCAAAGCTTTCTACGTTATCCCCTGAATGCGATAGTGATGTAAATGGACTTTCGTGATATTGTATTTCACTATTCCGTTCAGTTTTAGTTTTAATTGAAACGCTAATGAGCAGACTTTCTCATTTTAAGAACATTATTAGTTTGTTTAGGAAAAAAACAGTGTAAGCTGTTCAAATTGTTGTCGTGTCTTAAACTGAAACGAACTAATATGTTGAAATCGAATAATTATACGATGTGTTACTTCTACTTATACATACCTGAATCACACTTCTTAAAATTTTCGGCTATTTTGTAAGATTATTATTTATACAGATAGATATTATGATTTTGCTGTGTAACAAAACGTAGCAAAAATTCAGTTGTATACTCCACAAACAACCAATCTGCTATGCAGACCGAGGTGTCGGATTAATATCATTTATATAGATACCTCATAATTTCATACCAGCATTAAAGTTATTAATGGGCTAAAAAGCAATGTTCCAGAACATCGTCCCTTCTCTAAGTATTTGTACTTCGTATCCAAGAGAGGGCAAGTTTATACTTGTAGAATAGGATATACTCTTCAATACTAATAAATCAAAGAGATGTATGTATTGGATCTTAAGAAGGAATATTATGGATTTCTCAAAAAAGTCCATTCTAATTATGTTATTAAAAAAAAGCTTCAAAGAAAAAGCATACAAGTAAAGGCCGTTAATCAAAGTTAATAAGCTATCTATTGCTTACCTCGCAGACATTCCTGCTGTCCAGTAATTAATTCGTGTAGCTTGCACGGGCCGAGTGGTCATTTATAACGACAATTACTCGTTTAGGCGCCGCGGACTGGTGACTTATGACGCGGGCGGTGGACGGCTGACCCATTAATCCGCGATGCGGTGCTAAGCGGTGCAATTATTTAGATCACACGCGCAATCTTGGCAAATAGAATTCTAAAACGAATGAATTTGACGTAGGTATCTGACGTAACGTAATGTGTTAGCGAAATAGTTTCTAGCGCAATTTACCATGGGCCCTAATAACCTATCCTGAGGTTCAAAATGATAGCAGTGACTTAAAATGGACATGTTGAACCTAAATGTTGACAACTCCTGTGTGTATGACTATAAATCGCATATTTGGTAGAATTTTGTTCATTTAAATAGTGACTCGAGATTTGATCAAAACGTCAAATCTTAACACATTCGGTGCCACACAACCCGCTAGACGGGATTGTCGCCGTAGAGAACAACAGGCTACGCCAAAGAGCCCTGCACCTAGCGGGCGCACATCACCATGGCTAGCAGCTTTGACACCAGCAAAGAAGATTTAATTATTATATTATTTAAACATGCATTAATATGCTTGATTTGTAGCAAATTACGAAATCTATTCGGGATTGTATATGTATGTTTTACAACCTGTTTGTTTTAATGGTATTTCGAAAACCGTTTGGAGCCGCTTTCAATAGCTCGATTTCAATGAAGCTCCACGGAAGACCAGCGCTGTAGCATATACCTATATGTTAGAGCATATGCTGAGTGGTGTCCATTTGTGGCCTCTATAGCACCATCAATATTGTAATTATTGCATGTTAGTATAAGCTACTTGTAATTTTACGTGTTAGTGTATAAGATCTTCTTTTTAAACTTGTATGGTGCTGTATCTAGGTAGATTTTTACTATAAACGTTTTCTATTCTATTCTTATTCTAAAAATTGTCTTGCATTAATTGCTTCGTAAATGCGTCACGTAGTGGAGAGACTAGGTAAAAAATATAAATAGTTTGATTACTTAACTACTCTGAGAACAAATTAAATTACTTTCTTATGAGAATATTTTAATTTGTGTTTTTATAAGTAGTCTCACTACTATATAAACGAAATAAATATCATATACAAAGGAAAAAATTACCAAGGCCTCGAACCAGCGTGGAGGACGCTGGTTCGTACGCTGTATATGATATTTATTTCGTTTATAGTTTAATTACTATTTGACTTGGTACAGCTCTGCTGGCACCTGCCTAGTAGTCGCTCGGCGTGCACTACTGTGTTGATCGTTATGTGACCTCGCCAACCCGCGTAGCGGGCGCCTATAGACATAGCATGATTTTTGGAGTACTGTCTAACTTTTTGTCTTGCAGTGCACGCGTTTTTTTTTTATAGAAAGCCTAAAAGCTAAATATCATTTTAGTTCGATTGTCATTAAATAGAAAATTTTACGCAAAAATCCATTAAAATGAACCCGAAACTTAAATATCATTTTCAAATTCCAACCAATGAGCAGCGTCCTTAATTTGCAGCGTTATACTGTTATCAGGCCACCACGGGCGGCTGCATCCGGTGGAAATCTACACCAAATTGTTGCAAAATGACGGCCGGGCTTCATAGCACAATCGGATTAAGTCTCACCTCGAAACCCTTCCAAAGATATGAAATTTAGTATGTATGTTAATTAAAGGTCTCTTTTTCATGTCCACACTATTTGACATTTGGGGACCTCGAGGAATCCCAGCCATCTTGGAAAATGTGTACCATCCTGGAGAAATTTGCGTTTTACTCTAAATATACGTTCTCTATGAAAATATGGTGTAAGGCATGTTGCCTTACACCATAAAGACTTATACTTTGTTTGATCCCCGAGGTCCCCGAAGCTCCAATTTTATGACACGCAAACAGGGATCCCTGAAATTGTAGGTGTCAAATTTCATTACTGTCACTATTGTTTAACCCTTAACTACCTACGTCCTATTTTTATAGCATAACCATCTACGAAAGGTCATGTAGACCACTATTTGAAATGGCTCTAAAATATTTATAAGAATTATATTAGAGGGACAATTAAATAATATTTACCTATCTAATGGTTTAAGGCATTTATTAACAAATATCAATACAACAGTAATCAATAACATATATCTTGAACCTAACATATAACATTTTTTTACTTTTAACAAAAAAAATTGTTTAAATCCTTTGGGACAAGGGATCACAAAATATTATTTCATGATATATTTTTTTATCAATAAATCTTAAAGAACAATAATCAGTCTAGCTAATCAGCTATATTTTTTATATAAAAACGTACTATTATTATAAAATTGCAAGCTATTCAAATAGCCATTTTTCGCGGCAGCCAATAAACAGCCAATAAATACAAACTTACACATTTTATTTAATACTTCATGATGTCTGTCCTAGATAGCTGTAATTTCCCATGTAGTATAGGTTTTAGATACCTACATAGAACAGCAAAACTAATAAATCTGTAACTTTCACCCTCCCGCCTCTAAAAAGGGGGTGCAGTTCTGAATACATAACAAGTCAAACTAGGACACTTCTCGATATCCTGATGAGCCTAGGGTTTACGTAAAAAGTTGTACCTTTCTCCCCCTCCCCCTCCCCCGCTTGCCGTCCTAAAACTGCACCACTTTATAGAGGGGGTGCAGTTGTAAATACTTATACAGAACTAGTGTACCCAGGGCACTTCCCGATGTCCTAGAGAGCTAATATTTGGTATGAAGCCTAAATCGCTGCCTTCATTATCCGGCAAGCCATCTTCGTCGGACGACTCTTCTCGTAACCAACTATTAATGGGTATTTCCCTAGGAAGCTTTTTAACAAAGAAAAAACGTAAAGTGCGTTAAAATATTAAAAATTACAAGCTTATAAAAATTAACGTAACCTCCTAGGCAAGGTCTCGGAGACCAGCGAGATATAGTATATAACCACCTAGGCAAGGTCGCTGAGACCACCGACGACAGTCTTATGCTCACCAAATTCACACAGACACACGTCCGAAGGCGTCGATCACATGGCCGGCACTGAGACGGCTGCAGGGAAAGGTACAGGGTCACAGAGGTCCGTGCAATGAACACGTGTTGAGTTATTCACTATTTTGTATTTGCAAAGGTCTGAGAGACCTTGCGTAGGTGGTTAAGGGTTAAACCCCATTTAAGACCTAAAATCTATTTTTGCAGTCACATTTTTAAGTCCTAAACATTTTTCCTCCATTTATTTTAGTTAATTTGTATTGCATAGCACTCGTGTACTAATTAAGGATCTACTGATGTCTATTTTATTGAAATCCACTCAATAGTTAAGGCGCTAGAAGTAAAAATATGATTTACTATTCGGCGTCCTCTCAAGGCGGCTGTATTGATTTTTCTTTAATAAAACAGGTGTAAACAGGTTGTGAAGGTCAAGAGGAATCTACCGACATGTCATTTAAAAAAATCCGTCCTGCATCCTGAGCTACAGAATGTACTGATTTTCAGTATTTAAACCCATAACCCTACTTTCTGTTTAAGTCGCAGTCGAGCGAAATGTTGATATTGGGGTAGAACGTGTACAAATGTAGTGAAATTCATATTACTTCAAGTTTCATATTAAGAGAATATCCCCTGAAAGTGTATAAGCGCTAAATCTGGATTCAGCTATTATTTTCTATAACAAGATGTATTTTTTCCGCAAAGATATCTAGGACTTTTTCGTGTAGAATTTATTAAGCTTTAATGTTGCCTTACACCATATTTTCATAGAGAACGTATATTTAGAGTAAAACGCAAATTTCTCCAGGTCCCCAAATGTCAAATATTGTGGACATGAAAAAGAGACCTTTAATTAACATTAACCATTAACAACTGGTGACTGTGAAGATGAGGTGAAAAGACGTATGGGTATGACTAGAACTGCAATGGATAAGTTGAAGAGAATTTGGAAGAATCAAAACGTCACAAACACCACGAAGGTTCGGCTTGTACGGGCCCTCGTTTTTCCCATATTCTTATATGCTGCGGAGACGTGGACTATCCGACTGGAAAGACTGGTGAGAAAAAGATAGACGCCCTAGAGATGTGATGCTGGAGGAAAATGCTGGGGGTATCCTGGACCGACTTTAGAACTAATGTCTCCATCCTTAAAGAACTCCGTATCAAGCAGCGCCTTTCGACTCTCGTAAAGACCAGCATGCTCAGTTTCTTCGGTCACGTCTCAAAGCGAAACAATGACTCCATCGAGCGTCTAGTGGTGCAGGGTAAAGCAAACGGAGCAAGACCGCGTAAAAGGCCACCTATTCGATGGACTGACCAAATCAAATCTGCCATGGACGGGCCCCTGAACGCATTTGCCAGAATGACCTCCAACCGCGGAAAATGGCGAGAAATCGTACGGCAAGCAACATCTGTGCCTGATGTCAGCAGTTGACCACGACACTCTGCAAAGAGTAAAACGACGAAGAAGAAGAATTAACATACATACCAAATTTCATATCTTTGGAAGGATGTCGAGGTGGGACTTAATCCGATTGTGCTATCATTGTTTACTTATTAAATATCGCCCAAGTGCTTGCGGCAAAATTAGGCGATTGCCGCTAACTTCTTTATTGAGGCTAGTATGGCAGGGTTTTGGTTTTAGTATATGATATCGACAGCCACTGCACACTGCAGTCTCTACACTAAATTTTAAAACACTGCTGGGTTCAGTTTCTGCCTAGTGAAAGACTTTTTAAAGCTTAAAATCTGTACAAGGTAGAATAACTTCACTGTGTAGTCTTAATATTAGAAAATACATAGTTTGTTTACTTGTTAAAACCCTTTTATGTAAAGTAGAATAAATCTCAAGGTAAAATTAAACTCATTACCTAGGTTTCGAGTTACAGTTAGAGGTGAAACGAATATAAAATCCATACTATCCATACTAATATCCATACATCCATACTAATATTATATATGCGAAAGTCTGTCTGTGTGTTACCTTTTCACGCTTAAACCGCTGAACCGATTTACTTGAAATTTGGCATAGATATCTCTTGAGTCCCGGGGAACATAGGATAGTTTTAATGTCGGAAATCATCCCTAAAGAGAGTGAAAAGGGGGGTAAAATTGAGAGATTTAATGAATTACTTGATAATTAATAAGGCTCAAATTGAATGGTTGCTATTTCTTGCTGTTGTTACTGATTCCACGCCAACGAAGTCACGCTAGTTCATAATAAAGAGGTAAATATACGCATAAAGTACTTGTCTTTTTATTTTCCTCGACTTATAGAGGTTTGTCAGTAAATAAGTTCGAGTTCTTGGAAGCTTACTAATGTTCAACCAGCCGAAGTCTTGGAAGCTTGCTAATGTTCAACCAGTGGCGAAGAAAGGTAGCGGAGCTGACCCTGCCAACTATAGACCGATTTCGGTCACGTCCATACTCTGGAATAGTATGGAACGTGTACTGAACAACCGACTCCTGGCATACCTAGAAGCGAACGACCTGCTCAGTGACCGGCAGTATGGGTTCCGCCGAGGCCGGTCTTATCTACTGGAGATCTTTTAGCGTATGCCACGCACATCTGGAGTGAGGCCATCGAGAAGAATGAAGAGGTTTTAGCTGTCTCTCTAGATGTATCGAAGGCCTTCGACAGGGTTTGGCACGAGGGCCTTATTAGCAAGCTACCGTCCTTCGGTCTACTTTTGAGGGATCGATCGATTCGGGTTGTCATCAATCAAATGGCAATCAATGCCGGAGTCCCTCAATGCAGCGACCCTTTTCCTGCTCCACATAAACGACCTGCTGCAGCCAGGTACGTTCGGATATGCAGATGACACTACGGTTGTTGAAAGCTACATACCCAATTCACGAGCTAGTGGAGCCGAAATTCAGGCGCTCAGGGAGGCAATGGTCGAACGCATGAACGTGTCACTAGAGATGGGTAGTGAGTAAATACTCAAGAGTAAATATCGAGTAAATACTCAGTATTTACTCAATTTACCCGTATTTACTCGTTTATACCCAATTTGGTGGGTATAAACTATTTAGAGTGCTGACACTGCTGACAGGGTATAGAAATCTGAAATAAAGGTGTATTTTGTACTGGATTTAGTAGTCCAATTAGTAAAAAATATATTTAAGGAGGGGCGTTCCATACATGTAACTAAGTGTCACAATAAAAAAATCTGAAACCACCAACGTGTGGCACATCATTAAATTGGTCTTTAAAAATAAATTCAATGTTATTATGCACTTTTTTCGATAAATTTAATACTTTTGGGAAAAAACCGTTTCCAAAGGCCAAAATAATGTTCATCCCTCTATAACTTTTGGAACAAAGTTAAATAAAATATGAAAAAATATCGGGAAAATAGACCCTAGAAAACACTTTGAGAAAAAATACTTTAAACATGATCGGTCGGGTCATTTTTGAGTTTTCATTAAAAAACTCTTCATAAAAGGACGTAAGTGCCGCGTAAACACGTAATTTGGCGTGTACGGGGATTCAGGATTCCAAAAGGTGGACCTGTGGATTCTATTCCAGTCCTCAGTCACTTATTTTAATGGGAGATTGGACCTCTGCGTGGAAACGCTTTCTAAGCAGCAGTTCGCCGCATGGGAAGATTGGGAAGCAACTAGTGGGAGTGGGAAGAAAACCCACCTACCTAAAATACCCGTATTTGCCGTATACCGTAACTATGTATTTAGTGTGGTTAAAATATGATTTTATTATAGTCGTTAGTTTTCAGGCTGGCCCTTTCGGTTAACTCTTTGTCTATTGTAAGTAAAACTGCACGTGCTACTACCTGCAAAAAAAAGAATCGCTAACTTTGACCGCGTATACTATAGGGCTATACTATGTATAGTCGTTAATTTTCAAGCTGGCCCTTGCAGCTAACTCATTGTCTATTGTAAGTAAAACCGCACGTGCTACTCACTCAATAAAAAACGGTTCGGTCAATTTAACCGGTTATTGAATTACAATTTCTATGGAACTTGCAATAAGATTCAAAATGAACTACGGAAAAATTGCGAGGCTGTGTGGGGTCCCTCTACGGTTACTGAGTTTCGGCGAGTCGAACGCTACAGAAGCAGTCTAAAATATGTCAACGAGATGCGTAACAAAGGCGCGTTATCCGATATAAAATTTCTGAAATTCTTTGAGAATTTCTGTTTTGCCCAATGGTTGACTGGTAGAGAATGCCTTGAGGCATTAAGTCCGCCATTTGTACATATTTTAATTGTGCAATAAAGTTTAAAAATAAATAAATAAAATGTATATATATCGGAGAGCGCACTTACACTGGTTTTTGAGCGTTGGCCTAGGGGGTCATCCATAAATTACATCACACGAATTTAGTGATTTCACATTTGGCAATCCCGTTCCCCCTCGTGTGACTTCACATATTTGACAATTTTGTTTTCAACGAAATTAGCAAATTGAATGAAATATAGTTATTTTAATAAAAATATTTTAAATAATAGGAATATTAGAAATATTATGACACGAAACCGATACGATATATCGTTTCAAAAACTAGCTTATTTAGTTGTATCGCGAATACAAACAATCAAAACAATTTTCGACTACGAGTGAAGTTAAAGTGACGTCACAAAGTTTCTAATTCCTCTCCCCCGTGTCACAACATGTCACATTTTCTAGACCCCCTCCCTCCCCCTAAACGTGGGACGTAATTAATAGTTTTCCATTGCAATTGGCACATATTTAACCGGTCAACTAATTAATCGAATTCGGGTAGTTTAAAAAAATAGAAATGGGTACTTTTTTTTTATTTATTAGCCTACTTCGGGCGAAGGTCTCCCCTCGTTTTTTCCATTCGACCCTGTCATCGGCATTTTCCCACCATTTGGGGTAGAATGCGTCCAAGTCGTCCCGCCATCTCCGTTTCGGTCTGCCTGAACCCCGGCCTGCACCATCTATGGTGTTCCGTGGGTCCCACTCAGTAACCATTTTGGCCATGGATACTAAAATTAATAAATTCGCAACAAAAACGGAGCCTTAAATTAATCAATATGAGTTGTATTTTTATGAATTTTGGCCACATTGCCAGGAAAGACAGTGATAACCTGGAAAAACTGGTAATCACTGGTAAAATCGAAGGCGATAAGCCGAGACGTAGGAGCCCAATGCGGTGGACAGATCAATTTCGCTCAGCCCTTGATGTAACGCTCCACGGTGCCCTACACTCGGCGACAGACAGAAAGAAGTGGCGGCAAATTGTCCAAGAGAACCTAGAAGTGACCACGACCCTCAGTGATGAGGAAACTGATGCAAGGAGGAGAAGGAGACCACATTTTAAAAAGAAAACGGCTATATGTTTGAGGCTCATATAAATTATTGGCGCTAAAATATTAATACATAACATATAAATCGTGTTTATTATTTTAGATTCCCGAATATTGATAAGCCAATAGCGTATTTGACTGTATTTAAAATTAATTATTTTACACCATGCATGAAATAAAGCACCAGAAGATTAATAGAGAAACGTAGACAGCAGTTATTTTTAGACACAATTTCTATTTTAAAGCCCGTATAAAACTATAAAGAGTAGGTAATTTGATTGTGACGTCACATGCTAGTGTTTCATATAAATTCCAAAGTAGCAAAATCGTTTTGACAGTTCGCAAAAAGAAACTGATTTGACTAGTAGTCAAATACCCTATTAGAATTATATGCCAATGACCGAACCTTTTTTGCAGGTAGTAAGCACGTGCGGTTTTACTTACAATAGACAAAGAGTTAGCCGTAAGAACTACTATACATACTATGTAACAATCGTCGCGCTATCTGGTAAGAGCTATAAATATTGTAAAGTATTTTCGCCGCAGTTTTATTTTAATAAACAACTGGTTAAAAACTGTATAATATGTGAATCAGCTTGCAACATGCACTTATCTAGAACGCAAGTAATTAAGTAACTTTGAAAGTAATTACTAATTAAGTACCTTCTTATTTAAAACAAAATTGTTAACTATACTTTATCACGTCTATATCCGCTAAATTCCAAATGACCTCTCACTGATAATCACCTTTTTGCCAAAAACTTAGCGTAATAAGCTTCTTATAACATAAATATCATTATTACACGTTAACACAATTAAATAAAAACCAATTTAGTACTTAAATCTCACCAAAGTATTGAAATTTTGTTAATAATCGTTTTTACTCACCAAAATGAGTAAATACGAGTATTTACTGTATGATTTGAGTAAATACCGAGTAAATACTCAGTATTTACTCACCCCTACCCACCTCTACGTGTCACTGAAGGCAGTCTCCGATTGGGGTGAAGCCAATTTGGTTGCGTTCAATGCTGGTAAGACTCAGGCGTGTCTCTTTCCGCTAAACGGAGTCCATTCCATCTCACTCCTACTTTCCGAGGTGTATCCCTTCCGGTAACTGACCATCTTGAACTGCTCGGAATCTCGCTGACCTCGAAACTCAACTTCGGCCCGCATGTCGAGTCGAAAGCACAGTTAGAGGCAAAAAAGCTAGGCATGCTCAACAAGGTGAGGCAGTATTTTACACCTAGGCAGCTGCTCGACCTTTACCAAGCACAAGTCCGATCATGTGTAGAATACTGTTCTCATCTGTGGGATGGCTCTGCAAAGTACCAGCTTGAGGCGCTCTAGTCAGTTGAGAGGAGGGCCAAGAGAATCATCAATGACAGCAATCTGACGAATGCTCGACTCCAAAGTCTGGAGCATCGTCGCAAGGTTGCCAGCCTGTCGATCTTTTATTCTTTTTATAGGATACATTTCGGAGATTGTGCCGAGGAACTGCACAACCTTATTCCTCCGTCCCATTTTTACCATCGGACTATAAGACAAACGGCACTCCGGCATCGCTTCATGGTAGGAACTCCAAAAATACGCACGAAGCGTTTTGCTTCCACATTTCTTATGCGAACTGCCAAGGAGTGGAACGCCCTGCCCGAGTCTGTGTTTCCGCATGAGTACAATCTGGGGCTTTTCAAGGCAAGAGTTAATAGGTATCTCATAGGTAAGCGTGCTTCACCGTAGACCGCATCATCAGGTGGGATCGTGGTCAAACGCCTGCCTATTCATCATTAAAAAAAAAAAGTTATGGAGGTAATCAAAATTATATTGGATAACCGAGAATCATTGGTTACTTCATCTCGATGAGGTTAAATATTTGAGATATGTGGAGGTATGAGCTTTGAAGGGAAGGGAATAGCGTTAGCGTTCGACCTTCCACTGTGTTTCTATGCATAGTAATTTACATATTTATTAATCGCGTTTACATAATTTCCTTTGTATTTATTTCTTGAACTTTTCGCAGACGTGATCAGTTGATATCGCATAACAGAGGAAATCCTGCCAGCTGCTGTTGTTATCGTAGATTCTAAGCGCTTTTGCTATCACTACTAGATCGATCCAGCAGGGAATGTGATATTTATTTAACTTTATTGCTTATAAAACTATTGTTTGTCACGCGGGCAAATCCACGGGCACAAGATAGTTTAAAATGAGTTTACTATAAAACGACTTTCTGAACTTATCCGAATGTTACTAATTTGCTGCTTTTGCAGAGCAGGCCAAGTTGAACGTGCACCTGACATCAAACCGATATATCAGATAGCTCTGCTGTCATTCGCGCGGGCGTCTCAAGTCCGAGCGAAATGAATGCGCGAATGACAGCGAACTGATATGATTTCAATATCATTCTAATATTTGTTTGATGTCAGTTGTACGTTCGAATTGGTCTGTAAGTCGTAGTTATTTTTTATATTCATTCGTAGAAAGTTACTCCAAGTTAAGTTGTTTTAAAGACGAGCTTAATATTTATTATACTACCCAGTAAGTACATACCCATTACATTTCGAACCTGATACACCTTTAACCTGTCAATAGGACATGGATGGACTATTTACCTGAAATTAGTAGAAAAGACCTGTAAGACAGCACCAAGACACGACATCCTCACAACACATACCAGATATGCAGAATGGCTTGATTGGACACAGTCATTTGATATTGCAAAGCGAGTGCAGCTAAGATCGCCTCCAGAATCTCGCGAACTAAATTGACATGAGATTGCCAGATAAAATGATACTAGGAAAAGCAAAGAAAAAATAGTCACGAGTTTAAATTTTTATAAAAAAGAAATATTTGAATTTAAAAATTTATATTGTTTAAAAATTATATTTTTTTTATATATAATTTCGATAAAAATAAAAATGTCGATGAAATGATACTCGATAAGTAAGATCACTTACTACCCGTGTGATAATTATAAAGGGGTCACAAACGATTTCGATTTATATGAATGTGACGAGAAAAGTGGTTGATTCGATTGTAAGATTGTGACGTTACTGATCAAATCAGGCGGTGCGAATGTGAAATTGAAAAATTTCGACGTTAGTATGCAGCTTTGGGGGCAAGTTGTCGCCATAAATCTAAAATTGGTGATTTAATTTTGTACGTGTGGCCGGTAGATGAGATTGATCCATAATTATTTAAATTCTGACCTAATTGTCAACTTGAATGTCCCGTTTGGGGACTGGTCTTTGTAATCGAAGCAATATGGATCACCGAGACGATTTTATTTTTGCGCACCGCACCACACAATGTAAATATAAAATGAGAAATTAATCAGATTGTACGAAATATTTCCCCGTTGACATTGCCCTTATTTGTATTTTGAGCCAAAATCACTGTTTCTATGTTATCACCTTACTTATTACTCTAGCTGTAAGTTTTCCTAACAAAATAAATAAAATAAAATATGTAATTAATTACAATGTATTTGTCTTTGTCTTGTCTCTATAGCTATAAAAATGCACAATTTTCGAAATACCAAGTATCATTTGTAAAATAACAACAAAATTTCTTAGTTACATTTGAACTGACCGCGCAACAGTAGCGCCCCTAGCGGTGAATTCTCGCGATATTCTGTAATTAAAACTTTTTTCGATATGAACAGCAGCACTGTCCAAACTGTGGTATCATTTGTGCACATTGACTTGTCAATGTAGTTCGCGAGATTCTGAACGCAACTTTAAGAAGTGTCGGTGCGCTGAATAGTATAGTGAATAGTATAATTATCAGTGATCGGAATAGACCGAGTATAAATACCTAAACTTAGTAGAATATAGTCAAAAATTAAAAACTCTTACGACTACAATTTTTTGCGTGACTATTAAAGTCCCGGAAACGTACTAAGTAAATAATATTGTTATAAATAGGGTAAAAAAACAATGCATTCCTCTGTTTTGCCCAATACAATGAATAGGCATAAAATATTTATTTTTGTAACTTTCAATAAATATATTTCTTCAATCTATAGGTAAATACAAAATTATATACTTATCGTCAATATCGTCAGAATCAGAATCATAATCAAAACTAATTTTCTTGTAGATATATTACTATTTTTTCCATATTTTCAATGATATGCCGGTTTCTTTTGACGCTTAAAATTCACTTGTAAGTGAAAGCGATCTACACACATGACATCTGCACACATGACTATCATTTTAATCCGGAAAGTCCCGGAATTGTTTTAATCCGGGAAATCCCGAAAAAAGTATTAATGCAAGGAAGTCTCCACTTCCTGACTTTGTTCTTATAACTTTTTGTACTTATACTCTGCCTAGTATGCCGATCACTGGTAATTATTGACGGTTAGGTAGACTGTAACAGTACCTACTTGTAACAGTCACTGAGATAATTATTATTTTTAAGCCCATTGTAATTGTGATTTTCAATATTATCTAAAATAAATAAATACAAATTATTGTAAAATAAAACTATGAAATCGGATTATATCGCATATATTGAATTTATTATATAATAATTTACATCCCGAAGTTTCGAACCCTTTACAGCATTATTCATAGTTTTATTTCATGAATTACCGGTCAATTCGAACAATAATTACTAGATACGAGAACAATACGAGATCTATTAGATACGTTAAAGTTTAGTTCTCAACTAGTTATCTTTTTGCAGTTCGATTCGAGAAAACCAATTGTCATTTCACGCTACAATTATTGTGACGTTTTGGGATATCTATTAGGTATCCATTGGATGTCTAAGTAATATCTTAAGCAAATCTTATAGAGATCATTCAAGAGGACATTCGGAATCGCGAAAATGTCAAATTTGACATGGCTATCTTAAATATCTCGTTATTGTTTCTGTTTCATATCTAGTGGATATCTAGTTGATATCTAGATATCCACTAGAATTGTTCGAATTGACCTGTAACTATCGCGGTAACCGAAGACAATATTACAAATTATACAATAATTTTTTTAATAAGTTTGCATCACGGTAATTCAAAATAAAAATAATATTTTAAATGAAACGACTGTTTCAAAATATGTTATATTTTCACTTGTTATGTTATTAACAAATTGTACCTCGATGATTCTCTGTTAGATATAAAACATTATTTTATAGGTATTGCAAAATAAATTGCAATCTGACATGACGACATTTTGTACTACCTTTATGATGATCACAATAGGTAAACATAAATAATGTCATTAACGGGTCTAACGCGATAAAATTTCATAATTTTACCTTTTTAGGGTTCCGTACCCAAAGGGTAAAAACGGGACCCTATCACTAAGACTCCACTGTCCGTCTGTCCGTCTGTCCGTCTGTCTGTCACCAGGCTGTATCTCATGAACCGTTCTCAACTAGTTATATTTTGCAGTTCGATTCGAGAAATCAATTGTCATTTCACGCTACAATTATTGTGATGTTTGGGGATATCCATTAGATATCCATTGGATGTCTAAGTAATATCTTAAGAAAATCTTAAAGAGTTCGTTCAAGGGGACATTCGGAATCGCGGAAATGTCAAATTTGACATTACTTTCTTAAATATCTCGTTATCGTTTCTGTTTCATATCTAGTGGATATCTAGTTGATATCTAGATCATTGTTCGAATTGGCCTGGTGGTGTGATCGCGTTAGACCCGTTAATGACATTAATTATGTGTACAAATCGCGAGTGTTTAAAGTGTTATACAATAGGTAATATAAATCTACTTATTATTAGACCATACAATTTACGTAGAACACTTCCTGGTTTCTACGTTCGGTTTCTTTCCATGGACATGTTACCTAATATTCAAAATTGCCACGGGGCGGTTTCTGCTGTCTGGGTCGAAATGGCTGTTTTATGTTTAAAAATGGTAGTACAATTTACTTTAGCACTACTATTACTTTTAGTACTGCAGAGGACCTACACTAAAGAATATTTTCAATTTCGATGCCGTAAATCACAAGTTCAATGGCTACGTCGTAGCTCCGTAACGCCTCTACTCTATGAACCGTTTCGTAGCAACCTCGTACACTTAAAGCAATATCAACCGTATTCTATTGAAAATATAGTTCAAAATTGCCATGGAAGCATTTCTGTTTATAGAAGCGTAGCAATGGAGGGATCTTTGCTAAAAACAATGCAGTCACTCGTAAGTCATAGAAGATAAGGTTCGAGTTCGCTTAGCGGCGGTTTTTGTTGTTGCATAGTGAACAGCAAAACACCATAAATGAATAATTAACGTTACGGTAACGGCCCAGGTTGCTAGGATATTGCTACAGTTTTGTGATTTTACGTGGTCTTCAGATTACATTTTATTGTTGAACTCCGTCGTTTACAGAATCATTTACTTATATAGTTTTATTTAGATTAAATGATTAGACTTGATTAGAGGCTGTGAGAGATGAAGTCCTCGCGAGTCTTCACTTAGTTTAAAACTAAATGAGTGTATTTGAAAATATATTTAATTATACGAAAGGGTCTATCGCGATTTAATTTCATTGTTTTTACCTTAATTTCTGACGTTTCAGCTGAGTTGCACCAGCTGTGGTTACGGAAAGACTGACATCCCAGCAAAATGTCAACACATCTAAGTAAACAACATTAAACTACCCGAAATTAGTTTATAGTTTATTTTTCTGGGACGTCAGTCTTTCCGTGACCACGGCTGGTGCAACTCAGCTGAAACGTCGGAATTTAAGATAAAAACAATCAAATTAAATCGCGGTAGACCCGTTCGTGTAATTAAATATGTATTCAAAACGCGAGAGGTTAAACTGTTGTATTTAAAAATAATCCAAAAACGGAATGGACAAAAAGCAATATTATTATCAAACCAACCTGCTCGAACATTTCACAATCGGTTGAGAAATGCAAACTGTAGAGGTGAAGCCGGACACACATACGAAAGTATATTTAGGTACCCGAGCTAAAACGGAGACACTTCGCTCGCACTTCGTGCTCACTCGGTCAATCATGAAAAAGTGCGAGTCAGACTCGCGTTCCAGGGTTCCGTACGTTGCATAATTTGAACAATGTATTTTTTATGTGAAACTCGAGTGAAATGTCTTTAAAAAACCCGTAGGGGTCGGATCAAAAGCTAAGTAATTAAGTCCGACTCACGCTTGACTGCACATTTCTAATAGGTTTTCCTGTGATCTATAGGTAAAGTTCTATTTTGTGTATTTTTTTTAAATTTTAGACCCAGTAGTTTCGGAGATAAAGGGGGGGGGAATGGTAATTTTTTGCCTATTTTCTTGAATAACTTCTAAACTGTTTATGCTAAAATTATTTAAAAAATATATTTGAGATTTTCATAATGAGGATTGTTGCCACGTTTTGTGTTTCATATTATAATAGTAAACTATAACTTTACTAAAGTATTCGTTTAGTTTAATCAAACTAATAGAAAATGAGCACTACAAAAAAAAATGGAAAAACAAATCTAAAGCAACTAAATTGGCACTTAGATAAAGATGTTTAAAAATTATTGAGATGAAAAGTAAGTCTGATAAAGACAAAGGAAAAGACCTTCTGCCACTCCTATCAAATGTAAAATTAAACCATCTCGTTCGATCCTGTTTAATATTATAAATGTATTATGTTATCAAATCTATGCTTTTAAAATTATTCTAACACCGGTACCGTGTCATCAGTTCCGTATTTTTACCAAATTTTATATTAATGTGCCTTTTATTACCACTAAGCAGATATGCAAAAAAATAAGCGTACCTGTAACTGTAACGCAACCAACACAACATTCAACTTATCAACTGAAGTTACAGAAACCTAATAACATTCAGTATGATGTTGATTAAAATATATTGTGGTGCAATGCAAGTTTCCTCGTGGCCAACCCAACGACCAGCGTGCAGCGTACCGGACAGCTTTACAGCTGTGCGCGTACTACATCTCGCACTATCTCGTCTACTTTATCAAGGTTATAGTGTGAGTTTACATACACATGTTGCATTGTCTCATTTACTTGAAAACAAACCCTTGCATTCACTTTACTGTTATTTTTAGAAATAAACTTAGCTGCTATTAAGGTTTACTAAGGGTGCTACTATATACAGTGTATTGAGAAAATCTAAAGTACCGTAACTTAGATACATATATAATTATAAGCTATGGTACTTTTCAGTAGGAAAAATCTTTAGTTTTACAAACACTAATACACATAATAGGTTGAGAAATGCAAACTGTAGAGGTGAAGCCGGACACACATACGAAAGTATATTTAGGTACCCGAGCTAAAACGGAGACACTTCGCTCGCACTTCGTGCTCACTCGGTCAATCATGAAAAAGTGCGAGTCAGACTCGCGTTCCAGGGTTCCGTACGTTGCATAATTTGAACAATGTATTTTTTATGTGAAACTCGAGTGAAATGTCTTTAAAAAACCCGTAGGGGTCGGATCAAAAGCTAAGTAATTAAGTCCGACTCACGCTTGACTTCACATTTCTAATAGGTTTTCCTGTGATCTATAGGTAAAGTTCTATTTTGTGTATTTTTTTTTTTAAATTTTAGACCCAGTAGTTTCGGAGATAAAGGGGGGGGGAATGGTAATTTTTTGCCTATTTTCTTGAATAACTTCTAAACTGTTTATGCTAAAATTATTTAAAAAATATATTTGAGATTTTCATAATGAGGATTGTTGCCACATTTTGTGTTTCATATTATAATAGTAAACTATAACTTTACTAAAGTATTCGTTTAGTTTAATCAAACTAATAGAAAATGAGCACTACAAAAAAAAAATGGAAAAACAAATCTAAAGCAACTAAATTGGCACTTAGATAAAGATTTTTAAAAATTATTGAGATGAAAAGTAAGAACAAACACCAAACTGATTACTAAATTAAATATAATAAACCAAAGAGCCCCATTTACTATATTGTATTGTATTCTTTATTGCAGATAACAAGATCCATATTACATTAAAATCACGAGCACAATTAAAATAACAATAAATAGGTACATTAAAACAAATCTTAAAATTAAATTAAATTAAAATTTCCGTCATTAAACACACAACTCAAAAAAAAGGCACATTACAAAAATTCAACAAATACAAAATAAATATTAATAATGTCAACAAAATTCCGTCAGGTCAACTCACTACATGAAGGCTGTTCCAGTGTCTCGCTATGGGGGAGTCTAAACTGCTAGCGATCACGCCCAGTATGCTGTTGTTACTCTCGCGCACACGGCGCATGATGGAGGCGACCCGCTTCCGAATAATGGCATGGAAGCCGTCTACTCGCGCTTCCGCAAACATGCCCGATGCGCTACAATACCTGGGCAATCCCAACAGCATCCTGAGCGTGTTGTTATATTGCACCCTTAAGGCACTGACTGCCCGCTGAGTATAGTTCACCCACAGGCAGCACGAAAGCTATAGCGTAATGTGATATTTTAAGCTGATTCCGATTCCAATCTCGTTATACCATGAGGCCGCCGTCCACTCGGCTAATTTGCGCTCGCTCACGTCCCAATGAGCGACTGTCTCTGTATCTGTGGACACACAGACGGGTTACATAATGCGCTGCACCGTGTGATTCGAGGCAGCTCAAAGGGACGACGTGTATTAGACCCCAAGCACACTTAATGCACGAGTAGGTATGTGCTAGTATTATGTCAAAACTGTGTGGCAATGTCACGGCCCAATCATCAAAGTTTTCAATTCAATTTGTCACCTTCTGTTCTGTGTTGTTCTGTTCTCGTGCCTTACGATTATACCATTTGATATTACCTTTGTAGCCGCGTCACTTTCTTTGCCAGTGTAGGTATACAACTAGTTATAGTATTTGTATGTATTACCTACTTGAGTTTGAAATTATATTTCTCCTATATCGGATTCTCAGTCCCGTGCGTCTTTATATTGTCTGCGATTTATATCAATTTGGAATCATATTTAAAAAAAGAAAACCGGACAATTGCGAGTTGGACTCGCCCACCAAGGGTTCCGTACTTTTTAGCATTTGTTGTTATAGCGGCAACAGAAATACATTATCTGTGAAAATTTCAACTGTCTAGCTATTATACGGTTGATGATATACAGCCTGGTGACAGACAGACGGACAGACAGACAGACGGACAGACGGACAGACGGGCAGAGGGGTCTTAGTAATAGAGTCCCATTTTTACCCTTTGGGTACGGAACCCTAAAAAATGTAAACACGCGTTACCGTGTACATGTTTTTTACGTAATAGTACGGAACCCTGCGTGCGCGAGTCCGACTCGCACTTGGCCGGTTTTTTGCCGTGTTTTGCGTAGTGGTGCGGAACCCTTCGTGCGCGTGTCCGACTCGCACTTGGCCGGTTTTTATTTATTTTTTAGAATTTTTCCATGACATATTTTTTATAACATAGTTTTTTTATTAGTTGTGGCGTTGCCTTGGCTAGCGTGACAACATGTCACCGACATGTAACACGTAACTCCATGTAAACAACTTGCTGCGGAATGCAAATCTCGAACACTGCGCTCTTTGTTTATGAACACTTTTAACAGCACACCCTTATTCTTGGACTACGCTGAACTCAACCAACTTATACCTACGTACAAAACATGTTCTTGTGTGTCAATTTTGTCTCTAGTATAATTTGACCCTTGAGATAACTAAGGTTCCTTAAAGTTACGTCATTCAACAATAGGTAACTTGGGAATCGGTATAAAACTTATGTCTTTGTTGGAGCTCTCCCTCAACTGCTCAAAGGTTAACTGGAAGAGATCCCTGAAAGGGATAAGTTCGCCTTTGTACAAATGATGCGTTTTTCTCTTGTTTTATGTTTATTTTTGTACAATAAAGAGTTTTACTACTACTACTACTACTACTAAAACTCAAGTTGTAAATAATGGTAATTGCGCGTAGATTGTTAATGCTGACGCCGATTTTAGGCATAGAAACTGGTTTTTATCATTGTCTGACAATAATTGTACTTCGTAATTACATCCTGTGTTGTAATACTCGTATTTAAAAAGAAACAACTGCGTTAGTAAAGCCGTGTCGATAAAACTTTACAACGTTTGAGTATTTGACTAGACGCTATTGACTTCAGTACTATTAATATAATACGTGTTATAAATACCTTTTTCACATCACCAATTCGAAAACGGGCTTTTTCTTCCCTGCTAGGAGGGATCAAAGTGACACTTTTCTTCCCTGCTAAGAGGGATCAAAGTAACACTTTTCTGATCTAGGACACTATTTTTACATTTTTTTGCACATAATTTTTTTAGCTTAAATAATATTTTTAAACATCATAATTACCTTATAGGTGATGTGAAAATTAGTATGTGTCACATGGTAGCAAAATTATTTCCATCTTGGGCGTAACACACTTGAATCCCTCACTATGCTCAGGATTCTACTTTAGAATCCCTCGGTACTCTCGGGATTCTATTATAGAATATTCGTTTCGGATTCAATGTACGCCCTCGACGTAAATATGTCATTTTGCTCCCTTGTGACACAATCTACTATTAATATACAAGTACGATGTCATAGGTATAACTTATGCCTTATTTGTAGTCTATTAACTAGTACGGGGAGTAAAGGACTCATTCTTCTCATAATGTATAACTTTACAACTAAATTAGTTTATTTACGTACCTAAATCAGACTGATGTATGTACCTCCATCCTTACCTATTTATAAGTACTTAATGTAACTTTTAGTTGTGTTATTGAAATAAAGAAATTTATTATTATTTATTATTATTATAACCGCGATCCACTTCGTATGTTCATTCTCTTTGCCTCTTTATCGCTCGAATACGCTAGAGGCTAATAAACGCGCTCTGCGAATTCCGATATTCGCGGTATCCTCCTATACTCACCACCGGTGTACCTGTGGAGAAAATATTCTGGAAGCGTTGTGAACAACAGCCAGGGCTGCGGGCGGCAGAATTCGATTACGGCTTGACGCGGGAAATATGTGTGTGCGCTTAAAAATATGTGCAACAGTTTGTATCTTCTTAGACATAAACTACGCCGTCTGGCACAACAATGCTTGTATTCAATTTTATTCCCCTTGGAATAAGTTTACGCTTCTTTTATTTGCTAGTAGGATAGTACGGGACGAAGGCATTAAAGACGATGACTTTGTTGTATTTTTACATGATCATCATTATCAATTTTAGATAGAAACGATTATTTTGTTTTGTTGTGTAAGAATTGTTTTCATTTGTCCACTATTAACAAACTCGAAACTATCTTCCATATCAATCAGCATCCGCATCTGTCACAGCCCACAAACTGACAGCGGAGCCACCATCGATCGCGCGCCCCATAAATCCCGACGTACTAGACAAAACAGCGATTAATACTGCCGTTAGTTTAACGGCCGAACATTTGTTATGACGATATTGCCGTGCAAGCCAGTTCTAGTTATGCAGTGCGATTACTGTTCGAGTTTGATGTGCTTAGTTTTCAAAGTTGTTGAGTAAGTTTGACGTCGGTATCGATAAATGAGTAAGTATTACGTTTATATATTATATGTATATGTACCTATTATATTCATTAAATTATGGCTTAAGTAAACTTCAATTCACTTCGTTTTAGAACGTAGTAGGTACCCAATTTAAACTGTTTATATTCAACTTGTCTCGTCTCTCTCGTCACTCGTATCTTAAAATTCTCTACTCGTTGCGAATTTCCGATTTTTCGCAATTGTATCGTAAATAATTATAATACACATGCTAAAAAAAAATTCTGACAGCAATCACACCAATGAAAAAGTAAAAACGCTACTTTTCACTCAAAATTTAATAGTATCAAAATAATGACTAGAACGCGTCTAGTTATCGACTATTATATCGTACACGGAACATATACGTGTAAACGTAGAATCCGTATAGGTAAATAAATGTATTATGAAACCATGGGGTCCATGACCTTTGGGAGGCGTGCGTGGGGCCGAAGCCAACAGCGCAGAAGCCCTTTAAGATAAATTAATCTAAAAGCAAGGGATACACGTAGCGGATACCATCCCCGAACGCACAATGTGGTTCTATTGCAGTGCAGCACTTTTGTGCTGCGATGGGAACTATAAGGTCATGAGCTATAGATTTGAATGTTGGATGGACTAGATAATAGGCTATGGGTGGAGACTAGCGGACACCTGCCGTGACAATCAGTCTCAAAATTGTGAATTGGTGGTGACTCGCCAACTCATTTAGTGGGCCTGGGCCCTACAACGGCCGCACGCACAGTGCGACAATAGAGCAACAATTCAGAGCGGCCGTGAACATATCGAGAGGTGAGTCTGCGGTAGCCAGTTCCCGGTAATCCATTCAGCAGGCCGCCGGCATTATGACATATTACACTTCCAACCTGGAGCATAGGTCCCGCTCTTGCGACTCCTCTGTGACCGGCCAGTCAAGGCAAGTACAGACAGAGGCGTGGGGCCAAATGAAAGGGCCCTCTGAAATAGGGGTCCGCGTTGTCGCCACTCATCGTCAGCTCGCCACAAGCTGCCCCCGCGGGTTATTATTATGTCTGTCATTTACATAATCTCGGGACCATGAGGTCCCGGACATTTGGTGGGCGTGCGTAGGGCCGAAGCCAGCACGTAGAGTCCCCTTGTAAATAAACAATTTAGTTTGTGATGTGACACTAACCCCTGATGATTATCCCTGTATGCGCTATAGTAGTGCACCGACAGTAGGACAAGGCCCGGTTAGTGTAGGACTATTGAAAGAGAAAGGGACAAGAAGAACTTACTGGGCTATTGGGTTGAGATGCTACTGGACTGGTAACTGGGACTATGGAAGGGACTATGGTACCTGCCCTGATCATATGTTAAAAACACGAAAAAATGGGCAGGTGGTGACTCGTCAACTCACAATATGCTCCCAAAAATCGGAGGAGGAGCCGCTCAGGGCGTGGAGAGATGTGCACCGCTTTCTACTCATGTGCCAACTCGCGTCTTAGGCATATTTCACTTCTGCCCTGCGAGCATTTAGCTCTGACACCCCACTCCAGCTGGCCAATGAAGGCAAGCACTGTCCGAAACTTAAGAAACTTCCATATCGTAACTCACTTATTTTCGAAGGTAGGACAGGTCTCTGACCTTTCTTCTTAATAACTTCATCTTTTGTACCTCTTAAGTAAGAAGTAGAGGTAGGTATTATAGATATTAACTTAATTACTTATTTACTCCTCTGGCGCAGCGACACAGTGTTTCTTGGCCTCCGTCGTTATACTCGTACCGTAACCAACCATAACCAATGTTATGAATGTTATGATACTTACCATGATTTGATCATTGACTAGTAGTAGTTAGCCTCCTAGTATTAATTTACTTTTAATCTTATCCCAAAACCATTTTTCCGCGTCAAATATCGCTACGCACACACACTTCTGCCCGCGTAAATCACGTCCAGGAGTGCCACGCCGAGTTACAACCACCTCCTCTATAATATTGTATTACGGATGACTTTTATGGAATTTCCACCATATTTCTTTTTCCTTTCCGTGTTCTGGCAAGAGCTAGGATCGTAAATTCGTGTTAAGTTTTAAAAGTAGATCGATTTTTTTGCTAGATACTGAGCTCTGTGCATTGTCTGGATATGTATTTTCAGGCGGTTGTTGAAAAAAGGTAATTTTCAGTCAAAATTTACTATTTTAATTGAATCGAGTTTGCTTGCCTAACTGCTTAACCCTCCTGAGACCCAGAAGCAGTTGTTTTGTTTTTGTATTTAAAACTTAGTTAAGTAGGTAGTTTATTAAAAGTTCAGATATATTGTGAAATATATACATAATAATAATAAATAAATATTAGGGGACATCTTACACAGATCAACCTAGCCCCAAATTAAGCAAAGCTTGTACTATGGGTGCTTGGCGACGACATACATACTTATATGTGTACATAGAAAACACCCATGAGCGAGGAATAAATATTTGTGTTCACGCAAATAAATTCCCATACCTGGCTTCACAGGCAGGGTCACTACCCACTAGGCCAGACTGGTCGTCAATGTGTGCATATATTTGCACGCGGGTCTCAGGAGGATAACGATTTTATCTGGGTTTTCTTAGCTGCAAACTAAAAACGTTCAATTATTATTCTGAACAGATTTTTTAACAGTTTGTCTTTCATCTTGCTTATATTATTTGCAAAATACAAGTTGGTTATTAACCATAACCATTTATTAACAATCGTCATAAAAAGTGTACACCAAAATATTTAGGTGTTTTTAGGTTCTATAAGTGGCACCCTACTATAACGATGCGTGTCCATAACCCTACTATAATAATATTAAGGCAAGGAGTGTGGAATTTACTATGAAGTACTAATACTGAGTCTACGCAGAAATAAATTAGATCAAAAAGACAGATTTAATATCATCATTGCAAAAAGAATTAAAAGAGTGATATTAATGGAAAAGTTACGTAATAATTTCGTCTGCTTCATCTTATAAAACCGGACACGTGCGAGTCGGCCTCGCCCATCGAGGGTTCCGTACTTTTTAGTATTTATTGTTATAGCGGCAACAGAAATACATTATCTGTGAAAATTTCAACTGTTAACAGACACACAGACAGACAGAGACGGTCAAAGGAGTCTTAGTAATAGGGTCCCGTATGGAAGTCGTGCCAATACCTACTATTTCTTTTTTATTACATTTACCAAGGAAAATACAAGTAGTAATTACGCAACAAAAATAATAAATTTCCGACTTGATTAAAAAAGATCGACAAATTTACGACGCTTTAACATTTGGGTGATTCCGTATAAAGTTTTTAAGAAGTGAAAACTCGCAATCGACGCCGGCAATAACACCCAATCTCGCAACTGGAACAGTCGTTGGTAACAAATTGTCGCCTCGCGCTCGCGGGGCCGGTGCGGAATAGGGCAGTTAGGATGGCGAACTTTCGCCATAACCATTATCACTGGCCCGCCCTTTGGCCAGCAAGTCATGAATTGGAAGCGGCTTGATTAGCGGGACTGGGGATGAAGTGTTCAAGAAATAGCGACTATTAACTTTGACTCCTAAAAATGCCGCTTTCTATAGTAGGCCCAATGCAAATAGAGAAAAATATTGACACTAATAGATGAACACACATGGCAGTTAGATATACTTAATCGTTGTGTTTATCGTGTTCTGCAATTAGAAGCATGTTTAACATAAACTAAATTAGACTTATATTGACCGGGATATAGACCTTGATTATCTTTTGTATTATTTGTGTATTATTTTATATCCCGGTCAATATAAGTCTAGTGAAACTAACCGTGAATCATTCAAAACTATAAACTAAATTGTATGTCAATTATATGTTACTAGCTTTTTTCCGCGACTTCGTCTGCGTGGAATCAGCAGCAGCTAGAGTAAGTTTAGCGCCTGGATAGAGTGTAATAGCAATCATTTAATTTGAGCATAAGCTTAATTGCTTCACATCAATTATCAGGCAATTCATTAAGTCTCTCAATTCCACCCCCTTTTCACTCTCTTTAGGGATGACTTCCGACATAAAGACTATCCTATGTCCTTCCCCGGGACTCAAACTATCTCTATGGCAAATTTAAGTAAACTAAATCCGTTCAGCGGTTTAAGCTTAAGAGGTAACAGACAGACACACACACACTTATAATCACACACACGCACACACACACACACACACACACTTTCGCATTTATAATATTAGTATGGATTAGTATAGATTGGATGCAAAGATTGCAAAGCATCACTCCTGTACAGACCGGTACACTAGTGTACATAGAACTGAGCGAGCCACGGCCACAAAGATTCGATATCATTATTAATTATTCTTTGATACAAAAAAAATATTATTATAAAAAAACGAAAAACCCGACTGCACACTAAAAAGAGGAAAACAAGCCCCACAAAAATATTGTTTAATCAAATGCTACAACCAAGCTATAGAATACCGTTTAAACAATATAAAATGCACTATGAAATGTGTTCGTAATCGATAGTTAAATAAATAAAAACTTATTCTAAATACTAACTAAATATAATTTATAAATGTTGATGGTAAGTATCGCAGGCGGGGACCAACTTGACCGCCACCAACGAAAATACCTACCTAAGTAACATTCTGCTAAATAGTGAACTTAACAACCAACAACCAAAATGACTATAAGTAACCCTCTGTTGGTCCCCGCCTGCGATACTTACTATTAACATTTATAAATTATATTTAGTTAGTATTTAGAATAAGTTTTTATTTATTTAACTATCGATTTCGAACACATTTCATAGTGCATTTTATATTGTTTAAACGGTATTCCATAGCTTGGTTGTAGCATTTGATTAAACAATATTCTTGTGGGGCTTGTTTTCCTCTTTTTAGTGTGCAGTCGGGTTTTTTTATAATAATTATTTTTTTATTTATAACTTTTTAGCTGTTTTTATTTAACGAAAATTTTGTAGATTATTATGTAAGTACCATTTGAAAGTTCTACGACGAGCGCGGGAGTTGCAGAACAAGTTATATGCTCATTGCTTGCTGACGCGTGGGTGGCTTGAGTTTACGAAGAATTAACATGTTCCTGTAGGAATTTCGGGGTAAATTGCGGGGGCTATGATACTCCCGTGATCAAGGCGAATCTAATGATACCTCATACATCAAATTTTTTCAAAGAGAAAGTAAAGAAAATATTATCTCTGTATCCCGTAGGACTTTCGGAATAAAATGTATCCTATGACACTCCCGTGATCAAGACGAATCTAACGATACCTCATACATCAAGATCCATCCAGCCGTTTAGGCTACACGAGGCCACAAAGAAACAGACATACATACTTACATACACTCGAAAAACATGACCCTCCTCCTTTGGCAGTCGGGTAAAAATGTAGGTTTTGCGAAAATAAAATATAAATGTTTTGTAGGTGACTAAATAATTATTTTAAAAGAGGGATTACTCGAATTGTGTATTCTGCGCAACTGTTCCTTGTTCTAAAATGTACCTACTCTTGTAGCGTGTTTTACTAGTATTTCAAGTTTCGTATAAATTATTATATTTGCTACAAGTATATTCGTAAAAATTAATGTCTGTTGTAATGTTAGGTATTTACATGACTAATAGTATTATTAATAGGAAAACACAGACATTTATATTATTTTTTGCTAACGTCGTTCTTTGCCGTGATTTACATTGCGATTCATCCGCCTTCTGTCCAAGAATAAATGATTTACGATTGTCTTGTGACATTACATAGACAACAACTGTTCCTTTTGCTGTAAATGAATTATTATAACAATATTTGTGCTTGTGTGATGTTGGTTTTGACGGGATTTGAACCTAGTCTCCAAGACCACTAACGACTCGGATTGGAGGCACTATTTAATACAAATACCTATATGTAATCAGAGTTTTTTTGCAAGAAATACAATTTAATCGCCCTAGTAAGTAGTAACCAATCCGTTTAAGGGGGCTAACGCAAAATTATAGTTGTTATATTGAGTTGGTACACGTTTTTACTAAGGCAAATGCCATGTATGTTTTTAATCTATTATTTTAATTGATTGTAATTTAATAATTTTGAATGTAATTCTGATTGTCACTGTTATTTTTCATATTCGATCATTCATAATGTAAAACACTGACAATCACAATATAAATTCCTAATACCATGTGTAATTTTAAGTGCAATTGTATATTGTGAGATAAATAAATCATATCATGTCATATCATATCATGGATAAAACATATGGAAACTAGATTATATGTGACGTTCCACGGAAAAGGTACCTTATGGCGGATGGCGATTACGACGCGTAGCGTAGCAGCGTATTCGTATAGGAGCGTCGTGAATAACAGCGTAAGATACCTTTCCCCTTTGGACGTCACATATTTGCAAGGGCAGACTACAACCAAAACCTTATTAGGTTAAAGTTGGCTCAATAGAAAAAAAACACCGAAAAATGTCTGATTTAATTTCAGCTGTATATCGTTACCCAGCATACCACATTACCAGTATACTTTTAGTATGAAATAGATAATAATATAGCCAAGGAACGTGACCAACAAAAGCATGTTTTCAAATTATTGAGGTAGGTACAAAATTAAAACCTGCGCGATGGCAATACTCGTATGTATCTTTATGTGTCTTTGTTCCCTTCTAATTTGCTGGGTTTACGCCCCCTCTTCGTAGTCTTAACAGGGCGCGTAGCCAACGTGCCAATCGTTGACACTCCGTAGCGTAACGTAGTCATGTTTTTCTATCACTATTCCCCACTATACGGATCTTTCTCTATCACTCTTCCACACTTCGTTCGCTACGGAGCGTTAACGATTCCACGTTGGCTATGCACCCAGCCCATCACTGCACTGATAGTATTTGACGTTAGTCAATGACAGTGATTTTTGACAGATCTGATAAATTTGGTGAAATTTAATTAACAATCAGTGTATACTTAGTAGTAGTTCATGGGTTCGAAACAATTTAGGTATTTATTTAGATAAAAATTCGAGCAACTTTTAGTAAAACTATATAAATTACCTATCCCTAAGAAAACACAACCTACTTATTTGTAATCTTTAAACATTGCATTATATATATTATACTGTAGATTGTTTTAGTAGTGGTAGTTGCGGCAATACATAAAATACAACAAGCAGATTTCAACATTCGGCAACATTAATTTTAAGATTTGAAATGTTTTAGATTCGTCACTTTCCTATCATATCGCTATCACTTCCAACTTGCGTCGTCTTTCTCCACTTTTCCATTCCTCTCGGCAAAGATTTTTATACTCAGTCCCAGTCCGTTTATTGCTTAAAAGAGTAATTCGGGAGGACGAATCTACATAATGTGGAGACGAGAGACAACTTGTTATTTTTCTGTTTTTAGCCCAGTTGGTAATGAAATTAACCGGCTTCGGAATAACAAAAAAGCACGACCATAAAAGGACGTGAAAGATCTTTTCACCAAAATGTTCATTAGAAATAATGAACGCAGGTACAATTAGGAATGCTGTCATAGTTATTGGCGGTTAACGTTTATCCTCTAATACATAAGGACTTATATGAACCATCTATTAACTTAGTTAAAACAAATGAAAATGAAATATGTGCCGCACTTCGAAAAACACCAACTTAAATAAGAGAGCGTTGTATCTCATATTATCATCTTTTACGCATTGGCATACATTAAGTGAACTTGGGAACCGTGAGTCCCATGCAGGGGTCGAATTATTTATCTCGGTAATAAATTCTACTTATGATGGAATGCGTGTGATTTTGCTGAGATATATTGATCGTAAGCCATGACTGATAGGGGACTTATAGCCTGCATCCGGTTACATTTTGAATACAGCAAATACATTTTTTGTACCTACGCCCTAATATCACAGGATAATACCGTCCGCAGCGGCGACCTACATTCAAGCGACCATCAGAAATTCCGGGGCAGCGGCGGACTCCCGATAGCGGTTTAAGGCCTACAAATACAGCTGTCTCGGCGCCAACTACGAGTTCGTAGCTTTTGGCGTCGAGACACTCGGGCCGTGGGGTAGAGAAGCGCGTGGGCTCCTTAAGGAGCTTGAAAAGCAGTTAAGGGAGGCAACAGGGGACTCTCGCGCCGGCAGCTTTCTGGCGCAAAGGATTGCTATCGCTATTGGGACCGTGCACGACAATAGCGCCACACAGCGGTTGCAACTATAGGCCCGTATTTTGTCACAACTATTAAGCGAGAAGTATGTAAATCGTAATAATTTCAGTGAAAACTACTGAACGGATTTTTATGCGGTTTTTACCTATGAATAGAGATTCTTGAAGGAGGTTAAGGCGTATAATTTGTAAAGAGTTTGTGTAAATTGGTTGAACTATCCGTGCGAAGCCGGGGTTGGTCGCTAGTATAAAATAAAACAACTAAAACTAAACCTAACTAATAAAATAAAAATCACTAAAACCTACCTTCTAAGCCTAGGCCCCTCGGCAAGGTGCCCATCACACAGGCAGCGTTATCAACCTATACATATAAACCTTCCTCTTGAATCACTATCTATTAAAAAAACCGCATCAAAATCTGTTGCGTATTTTTAAAGATCTAAGCGTACATAGGGACAGGCATACAGACAGTGAAAAGCGACTTTGTTTTATAGTTATACTATGTAGTGAAGTAGCCAATAATTTATCCTATTATATTTATGTATATAGTTCTACTCTGTTACACTTAACTGAAATAAAATCGGATAATACCTAATTTACAGGCAATATCTCAGTACAATTTGCGACATTTGAAGTTTATATAATATGGAAATGACACCTGTCACCCCACCCATCGAGATTAAAAAAAACATTATTATATTAATCCAATGGTCTATTATAACCCTTTACTAGACCATATATTAACAATCCACAATTGAAGCTTAATTGCCAATAAATACATGCAGGATAAGAAAAAATATAAAAATATTACATAATAAATAATAATGCAGAGACCGGGAAATGGCAATTCGAGGACGAGATTCGTTTTAATTTCGATTCGAAAGAAGACGAACCCACGTGTTAACTCATTCGAATTAAACCTTTACATCTAAACCATCAACAACAATTTAATGCACAACTCATACTGCCATGTTCATTCCAAATTAATGTGCAATATAAAATAAAAACTGCGCGATATACTCGATCAAGTTTCGACCATTTCCGACCATAGCCGATAGTGCTTAAAAAATATTATGTCACATAGTAATACATAATTATTATGTATTACTAACTGATTGTTGGAGACTAAATGCTACCATTATAACACAAACCGTTTGAATTTGGGCTATTTGTAAGTGCCTCTATGAGTGGTACCTAGATAGTTGTTTATAGGAAAGTACAATCGGCGGTAAAACCTTCTTATTAATAGATAGTATTATAGTTAATTACCGAAACGGATCCCAGAATCCACTACTTGTACTCTGGTCGCTTCTTTTACAGCACTAGATTACGCCAAGCCACAGTAATATTTTAACAGTAGTCGTTCTTTTTATTTCAATAAATACTTCAAACACATAAAACATACTTATAATTATTGGCCTAAAATGAAAAAAATATATAAATAAATAATAATAAATCTCGATGAGTCATTTTAGACACATTAATAGTTCTATAACAAATTTTTATATCGATTAAATTTCATTATTTTTACCGTTGAAACGTCGGAAAGAAGGTAAAATAATGAAATTTAATCGAGTTAGACTCGGTAATGACATTAATTATTAATAGTTCTGTTACAATTCCAATCAATCATATAAACGCTTTATTAAGTCATTGTAACCAAGGAGTTAAAGGAAAACTCTTGTAACCAGGGAAAGCGGTTAGAGTCACGAGCACTGTTCAGTTTTCACAAAAAATATCCTTCAGTATTTCTTGCATTAAACAATAGCGTAAAAAATCATTAATTTAGTAACAATGAAGCCAAATAGTAATTAAGCACGTGTTGCGAAAGTAGGGCTTGTTTTGTTTGTGGCTTGTATTGACTCGTAATATCCTTTAGTACGGCTCGACACGCACATGGCCGGTTTCTTTTACTTCATTATATTTATTAACTTGCTTTTGCTCTCGACTTCGTCTGCGTAGAATTAGTATTTTAGGTGGCTTCTTTTTTTATCTAATCTGTTTTTTATTGATTTCCTATACCAATTTTTCATATCCTTATATTCTTAATTTGAGAGACAATTCTAACTTCTAACGCCTTGATAAAATGTAAAGGCAATGGTTCAATTTAAGCATAATACTTAGTATCAATTATCTTACTTTCGGGGTGGAAGTGAGATAATTTTCACCCTCTTAAGGGATGATTTCCGGGATAAAAACTATCCTATGTCCTTTCCCGGGACTCAAACTATCTCTGTTTAATTTCAACTAAATCGGTTCAGCGGTTTAAGCGTAAAGAGGTAACACACAGACAGACAGACAGACAGACAGACTTTCGCATTTATAATATTAGTATGGATTCTTAACCCATTCGCATTATTGTCATCACGTCTACTCGAATCTATAATGTTGTATAGGTACTTGATTAGAATCCCTTTTCAACAGGTTACGGTGTAACAATAGAAGGTTAGGTACTTCAGCAATAGGTATAATTATGACAAGTTCTGGTTCGATAGAAATAGTGCTACAACATTAGAGTATGAAACAAATACATCAAACATTATAATAGCTGACTGATACAATTTAGTTATCATCAATCCGAAATATAGGTTAAAGTTGGTTTACTGTGTCCCTTCCAGGGACTGCAATCGTTAATCCCGGGACGATCCAATCCCGGGCACAAACAATACGGTGGGCAATTAATACGACCATTATACTAACGAGGCCCGCTATGCGCCGCCCGATTAGATAGTAAGGGGAAAAAGGTGGAGGCCGGTGAAAGTAGGCCGGTCATGGGTAGTCTGATATTAATGTTGTAGTTGGCCTTTCTGTATGTGTACGGTCATTATAATTTTTTGTAGAGTTCATTTAATTGCTTTTAGGGTTCCGTACCCAAAGGGTAAAAACGGGACCCTATTACTAAGACTCCGCTGTCTGTCTGTCTGTCTGTCCGTCTGTCACCGGTTTTTTGCCGGTTTTTGCGTTATGGTACGGACTCGCACTTGGCCGCTTTTTTTACACTGTTTTTGGTACTTAATTTATGAAAGGGGCATAAAATAAAAACACAAAAACCGTTGTTTAAATATTGTTAAAAGATTTACATTAAGTTCTATTATTAAATAACCTTAAAACATTAAAACCTTTTAAGTACGGTCCTTTACTTAAAATTAACATTTTTGCGTTATGTTATTAAAATCTCTGAAACTGGGTAAAAGACACCTTAAAAACTTTAGAATCTAAGATTTGTGTGGGGTTTTAAAGAAATACTCTTCAATAGATTACAAAACAAACAAAGAAAAACCGATGCGTAAATACATCAACGTTGACTTGCTGAATAATGAATTTTATTAAACGGACGAATAAAAAGAGGATATTGAAAAAAGCTTCAAGCGAGCACCCTTTAACCTCCTTCATTAACGAGTCACTAATTAAAATTCCATCCATTTGACCGGAAAAAACTCAGCGTAACCCTCGCTGGCAGTCTTGTCTTGTCCAGGGCTGTGCACGCGGAGACACAGATAATAATGTAATTTTTTACGTATACTTATAACTACGAGTACCAAACTTTCAGCCGCATAGAAGTCGTCGAACTCTCGTACTAAATTGCACCATCTTAGACGACGAATTCCAGAATAAATAGTATTCGGAAAAAACAACCAAATTTTCACATTTCAGTAGGATACACTGAAATAGGTACACATACATACAGGCCAATTCGTACGTCCACTGATATCAAAATTACATCTAACTGATGTCATGCAGTTATCGCGCATTTCGCTTGACTTGCCCGTACATGTATCATGTAACTAAATGACATTATTCAAATATAATTCTGATGTCAGTGTACGTTCGAATTGACCTGATAGTTACTCGTTACGTACTTAAAGCCTACCAATAATTACAAGCTACCCTGTAAGTTTATGATAGTAGCAGTTTTAATTCATTAGCTATCTACTTATCGTGTATCACACTCGTAATTAAATACTTGTTAGAAAGTGAAGGCCACGATATGGCAGATGATATAAAAGTGGGATAATGTTAAAGCATCTTATTTCCACTCGAATAATATGTTATAAAAATTCACGGTCAATAGTGACAACCCTGCCTTTGCATAAGAAAGCAGATGTTAGTAAAACGCTTACCCTTTTAGGTAGTACCAATCATATTGCTTAGAATAAAAATCATACCAAAAATGATCAATTTTTCAATAACTACGGTATCACTATTTTTTTTACACTTTTTTTTAACGAGTTTTGTTCCAAATATTTATATATTTAGACAACGTTTCACAAAAGCTAGAGTTGATGGGTCAAATATAGCAATAGCAATACCATAGCAATCAAAACAACAGCCTTTATTTTTAGGTTTCCATGTAAAGTAACACGTTTTCATTGCTTTTAAGTATATAGTCGTTTTAAATTCTACTATACGCTATAATAACAAAATCGAGTGAATTTTAAGATCACTAAATATAATTGGGAAATCGTAGTATTGTTAACCAAGGCATGACAGGCACCCATTTCTGTCGAGGTACATAGTTTGGCCAATAGTCCGAGAATGAAATGGTGCCTTTCATCCGAGTTAAACACTCTTTTTCCTTTCTAATACGAGAAAATTAAAATACCATGTGCATTTAAAAAAAACCCGGCAAGTGCGAGTCGGACTCGCCCACCAAAGGTTCCGTACAAATTTAATTTTTAGTATGTGCCTTGTAGCGGCAGAATACATCATCTGTGAAAATTTCAACTATCATGGTTCATGAGACGGTACAACCTGGTGACAGACAGACAGATAGACGGACGGTGGAGTCTTAGTAATAGGGTCCCGTTTTTACCCTTTGGGTACGGAACCCTAAAGACACGGCTAAGCTTCAGTAGTATGTTTTGAGGGTACTTTCAATTAACAATAAAATTTAGATTAAAAAATGCCGTTATTAAGTCTCCATTCCATAATGGGGAGCTAATTATCAGAATGGGAATTGTACAACAAATCCATTTAAAACCAATTTTTTAATATACAGTGCTCTAGAGCAAAAACGAATCATTTTCTGCACATTTTTTAGAACAACAACGACCCACTTTCAGAGCATGAGAAATGAAAACGTTTAATTCAGCGTAGACCGTTGCCACTATAATGTAAGTTAATCCGTCGATCGTTAATCTATGAGGAGATTCCCCAGAGATTACATATTATCCCTCGGTATTGGCAAATATAACACAGCCGCGTGTAACGGTCGAAACACGCAATTAATACGGCCCGGTCCCTTACGACCGAAGTAATAAGGAACGCATTGGGATTGCTTATTGATAACGATATATTTATACGTGACGGTATCCATATGACAATAATAATTATTTATTATTTTATTTATTTATTTATTATTGTTAATTACTACACACGATACGGCAGTACATATGGGTAGGCAACAGTCTTTTAAGAACGAATTGTTTACAATACAAGCAATAGAGATACCTATCAAATACAAGCACTTTGTTACAACTGATTGAATCTATTTTTGACCGCATTATAAAAGGACGACGTATATTTTTTATTGTTGTTTTTTACCTCAGAACTCCGTGAGTTCTGAACCAATTTGGATTTTTTTAACCGACTTCCAAATCTCAAAAAGAGGAGGTTATCAATTCGGTAGTTTTTTTAAATGTTCATTACTCCATATCTCCGTCATTTCTGGACCGATTATGAAAATTAATTTTTTGATTGTAAGTATTAATACAGATTGGTTCCGTTTTAGTCGAAACGTAGTTCTGATGATGATGGGATCCATGACGAATGGAGGGAACTTCAAATGTTAAAGGCATACATAGTGATTTTAGTATTTTCATCAACAGTTCAAGCATTTACATTTAAAAAAGTGACATTTGACGAAGTGGAACTGCTGATGATGATCAGAATGGAACTCTTCAATGACGCATCGGCAAAAGTGAACTCACTTTTGCCGATTTGTCCTCTTCGTTATATTTGTTAAGCAAGTAAGGTTTCAAGACACATTTTGGTCAAAGTCGAGTTCTGATGATGGAATCCATGAGGAATCGAGGGAACTCCTTAAATGTTAAAATTATACATATACTTAGTGACTTATGTATTTTCATTAACAAATCTAGCATTTATAAGATTTAAAAAAGTGACATCAGATGAAGTGGAACTGCTGATGATGATCAGAATTGAAGTCTTCAACGACACATAGTTCACGTTTGGCGATTTGTCCCCTTCGTTACGCACTCGGACCCAAACTTGGACCTGGAACCAGCCCCAGACCCGCGCCCGGACTCGGACCCAAACTTGGACCCGGACACGGACCCGGACTCGGATCTGGACATGGTCCTGGACCTGAATCTGAACCTGGACCCGGATTAAGACCTGGACCCGAAACCAGACCCGGACCCGGACTCGGAAATGCTACTAGAAAAGTGGGTTATAGGTTAAGTTAGAACTGCGATCCTTACAGAAACGAAATGCAACTAAAAAAGTGGGTTAATTTACTAGAAAATGCTACTAGAAAAATGGGTGGTTTTACCTCCTTTTCTATATAATTAGGCAAAATCTATTTCTCATTGTCTGGAATCTAGGATTGCACCATAAACAATAATATTTCACCGGCATCCCCCACGGTTTTTTTTAAATTACTTAAGTACATATAAAGTCCCAGAATCCATATTGGTCTTATTTCAGTCAAAATTTAGTTCAGATGATGGGCTCCATGAGGAACTAAGGGAACTCCTCAAATATTGGTTAATTAAAATCTTGAAACTTGAAACGTATCCAAAGCACAAAACATTTTAGTTCTTACATTAATGTTTGGCCAGACAGGAACAAGTAGATACCTACTGCGGAATGCTGCGTCACTCATAGCAAAAACTTGAAACTAAAAATATAAAAATAAAACCTTAATAAAAGGAAACCGACTTCATAAAGGATGAAATAAAATATTGTGCTTGTTATAGTATGCGCTAGTTACAATATCGGCCAATAATACAACCAATGGACAGATTTTTTGTTTCTACTTACACTGCACCAGGGTCAGTATTCGGTTCGATAGTGTGTTGACGCTTTTAAGATTTGTCTTGGCACCGACGGCTTGGCTCGTATAAAAGTGATAATATTTTGTTTTATCCTTTTAAAAGATAAAATACATTTATTTATTACGATCACAACACATCGATATTTTTGAAGTGTTTTCGTATTTTTATTACTGTATAACATCATCGGTACCTATTTGATGTTGGTTTCAACATCAAATACCGATGACTTAGTAAGCAAGTAACTTTATAATTCACAAAGTGGGTCAAAGATTTAATATAATACTTATGGTGCGTGTTACGCTTCTGTTCAAGAGTATGAACGTCTTTGAAGTGTCAGTCTTCGGTTATTATTAACGTCCAATTAATTTTGATCGAATAATAAATTAATTTCTAACTCGGAGTAACGCAATTTTGAACATTTGATGGCGGTAAACATTTCAATAGTAAAGGTGCGGACAGGCGGGAATATTTATGTTAACGACAAATGTTGTCTTTTCAATATAATTGTACTGTTTAGGTTCTTAGGTACGTATATTTAGACCACCCACAACCAGTTTTATCACAGTGACCCAGCTGGCCACGCGCAGGACGACAGTCTGCGTACAAACGACCTTAGAGCTTAAAAAGGGAGACCTAGGCTCTCTCAAACATGTAATGCGTAGTGACTTAATACTTGCAGGTCAGTAAATTATTAAAATTAATATGTAATATGTCTCACGAAAGTTCAAATTCAATTGCCTCTTCCGTTCTCTAATGTTAAGACGGACCAGGGTGCCTAGCCAAGATGCCAAAACGAGTATGTACTGATTAATAATGGACTTATGACATACAGATCAACAATAAAAAGTAGAAATAAAATAAAGAGAAAATAAAATGTTTTATACTACAGTACTAAATTTCTCGTCAAATATGGTTAAAAAAAAACCGGCCAAGTGCGAGTCGGACTCGCGTTCCAAGGGTTCCGTACATTACACATTTTAAACAATGTATTTTTTATGTGAAACGTGCGTGAAATGTCTTTAAAAAACCCGTAGGGGTTGGATCAAAAACTAAATAATTAAGTCCGACTCACGCTTGATTGCACATTTCTAATAGGTTTTCCTGTGATCTAAAGATCAAAGATGATGATGAGATGTGAGGCAAAGATCTACTTTTTGTATTTTTTTCAAAATTTTAGACTCAGTAGATTCGGAGATAAAAGGGGGGTTTTTTGCCTATTTTCTTGAATAACTTCTAAACTGTTTATCCTAAAATTATAAAAAAATATATTTCAGATTCTCACAATAAGCTCTTTCATATGATATGTAACACAATATAGATTGTAAAACTTTATTTTTTAATTTTCTCATTTACCCCACAAAAGTGATCCCAATGTTTAAAATTAATTTGTTTACGTTACATGTCCGTCTCTGGGTTACAAACTTACATATGTATACCAAATTTCAACTTAATTGGTCCAGTAGTTTCGGAGAAAATAAGCTGTGACAGA
This sequence comes from Cydia strobilella, assembly GCF_947568885.1. Classification (NCBI taxonomy): domain Eukaryota; kingdom Metazoa; phylum Arthropoda; class Insecta; order Lepidoptera; family Tortricidae; genus Cydia; species Cydia strobilella. The sequence goes on along the minus strand of NC_086041.1, from coordinate 19,789,019 downwards.
CGGACAGACAGACAGACAGAAAGACAGACAGACGCACGAGTGATCCTATAAGTGTTCCGTTTTTCCTTTTGAGGTACGGAACCCTAAAAACTAATAGTAAATTACACTAGATGTTCATGGTGGCCAGAAGAGAACGCACAGGACGTTTTTAAGCTGTAAATTGAGATACATTTGTTAATGTGTGTTATTTCAACCATATTAACATTTATAATATTGCCTGCTTTTGTTAAATGGTCATTTGGTCAAAGCCCTCAATTATTTTCTACTCTTTATTGTCAAATTGTAGTTTAGTCAAAATGTAAATTTTCATCAGCTAATCCTGCTTTTTATAACGTCCAATCTGGCAAACCGCCAACACAAATGAACGCGTTTGCCTTATTACTTGCATTAAATATTATTGCACGTTGCGTCACGGTACGGTGCTCTAGAACTAGGCTGATTTGCGTTAAATCTACCAATGAAACCACTTTTGATAATCAATTCATAACACAACAAGTGTAGTGACCATAATCTCCTTTCTATGTATATATATGTATATATATAAAGAGATCTATCATATTCCTCTTTTCTTACAGGCATTCATTTGAAAATTCGTGAAATTAGACTTTATATCATGTAAACAATGATTGTATCATCATTACGATGTCCCACTGCACCTGACAACAGGCAGCCACGTTAACGCAATGCGGATTGGGGACTTTACACACACCAATTAATGTATGTTATAAATATTGATATTTTTATATGAAAACACTCAAGATCTTACCAACAATAAAACCTAGATGGATCGATTTTTCACCCTGGTTTACTTTACAATTTAATACCCACCGGGCAACCGCGAAACTTATTATTTTAACAATGTATCCTATTTTAATCGAATTGTCCTTTTCATCCCTATGTTGTAAATTTCATCGAAATCTGAGCCGTTTTTGAGAAATTACCAACAAAACTATGCAAATGTATCTGAAAAAATATGATAGATTATTTGCCGCTACTGTACACATTACTTTTTTTATATACCTAAGCTAAATTTTATAATCGTAATCTGAGTCACAAGTAAACCGAACGGCTTTTAGTAAAAGTTTAGCAATCTACCTCTGCCCTAAATCTACCTGCGCAGGAACAAATAACTTAATTAATCCAGTTGAGATCGTTACCGAGTTGACAAATGAGCTCAAAGAACGATCAATTAACTAAGTTGACAACTCAACTTTATATTTTACACTGGTACAGGAAAGCCATTGAAAAGTTAGTTTTCAGTACTATTTTCAACATCATCATATCAGCTGAATGTCGACAAAACAAATTTTCAAAGGTAAATTTTCACAGCGTCTGTTCGTGGGATATAAAATCTTCTCTTTTCTTTTGGGAACGTTTGGGGATCTCCCCTCTATGACTTTTGAAATGAAATATATTTATTAATAACAATTGTTACATGTCGAGGTAAGTACAATATTGAGTGTACAATTGTGTATATCTATTAATGATTACAATTATTTTGTCGGCTAATAAATAGCTAACAAATAAAATTAATCTAATTACTATTATTCGCATTATATGTCAATTCACTTCTTGTTTATTCGAAATATCTTAATATGTCACAATATATAATTTTTAATAATTAATCAATAATCGGTAGACTAAAAAACTCGTCATATGAATAGAACGTCTCTTGCGTCAACCACTTTTTAAGCCTAACCTTGAATGCAGAGGTGGAAGGTGCATCTCTTACTGAGCTCTTGTGAGTGACCAGGTCTCAGTGACGTAGGTACGTAATCAATGATTACTAATCGTATAGTGAGTAAGCACGTTTGGTTGAAATTCTTCACCAACTTACTATATACCCATGCTTAGTATGATAGTAATCAAAGTTCCTATACTTAGAAAATATTAAAAAGCAATAATATAACGTTAAGAAGTGTTATCTGTAAGTACTAAATGTTATATTTAATTTATTTAGTATTTAGTTAATGTAGTTTTAAGGATAATTGTCATACCCTACCAGGGTGCCATGTGATCTTTTTTAATTGTAACATCTATTGTATTGTACCATGGTTTGCAAAAAACGACTTACTTACTTAGTTACTTACTTAGTGTTTGAGTACTAAGTATAAGATTATATCGATCGGTGCAACCTATTGAGCTATCCGTTTATGTTTGTAAGTAATATCTGCTTATTCGAAAATTGCTTTTTTATTCATTAGATAATAGTAAACGCGCAGGGCAGCTTTTGGCACGTTGTCCATGTCGATATTTAATACATTGACGTTACACAAGTAGGTAAGTCTAAATAATATGAGTCTCACTTAATAAACCACACACTGACACACATTGTTACCTTTGTATCGCATCTACTCGTGTAACATACAGCGATACAAACTGTATAGCACATCAGTCATAAACTTACATCGGTGAGTGAAGTTGAGTAAATTTTCCTTCAAACTTTATCAATTTTCGAGTAAAGCAGCACCCTGAAGCTGTCACTCATGAAAGCTCTTACTATGATTGTATGATGAAGGCACGCCACCGCCAGCTGAAAATTATGTACCTACCTATAGATTAGACATACCTATCACTGGAGTTTTAAACAAATTTCTGTTGTGTGTAATTTAATCGAATCTATTTTTACTCGGTAGTGAATAAAACCTACACTTTCACTTCTTTACTAGGAAATATGAATATTTAACACTGTCCAGTGTTACACAGATTGACCTAACTCATTACCTAAGCAAAGCTTGTACAGTTGCTCCGCTCCGGGTATTAAGCGACAATATCCATTCCTAAATAAATACATACACAGGTAGATACATAGCAAACATGCATAATTAAGAACAAATATACATGATAAAACACAAATGAATCCCGTTACTGTGAGATTCAAACCAGGGACCTCAAGCTTTACAGGTAGGGTCACTCCTGTACCCGTACCATGAGTCACTGACAGTGTCAAAACTGACATATACGCTAACGTCTACGTAATTTACATTCTATATATCTCGCACGCAATAATATACGAGTATACGAGCGAGATGCATAGAGAGTAAGTTACGTTCTCGATAGCGTTTATGTTAGTGCCAAACTGGTGGTAGCATCACTGACGAGTCTAGAAGGCTGTTACTATCGTAGGGTAAAGAAAAGTTTTAATTAAAGTATTAAGTAGCACTTCATTTCATAACTTATCAAATTGATGTTCTGAAACTACCTAGAAAACAGTACAAGTAGGTAGGTACCCAGTGAACAGTCGGTTATGTAATTTGTAGCCGGAGTCAAGTTTTAATAGAATTCTTTCGGCGCCGAAGCTGTGGCACTTGCCCGACAAGTTATTATTTTTAATGGACTAAGGAAAGTAATCGTGGTTTTAAAAGTTGTGATAGTGGCTTTATCTGCAATTACACGGCGTATTTACTCTGACTCAAGTCTGTTGAGAGTTGAGTGTTACGCTATTGGTCGTTTTACCTAGTAGTACATACGTAACTACGGGGAAAATAATGGGGAAGTTGGTTTAAACTTTGACTCTAGAAATAGTAAAATTATTACCTAATTTTTAATTTTATGGGATACATATGCTTGGTGAGTAAATAAATATTAAATTAAATAACTTTGATTCAATAAATAGCCTTTTGTAAATAATGCTAAAATATAAATATGGAAATGTTTAAGGCATGGAGCGCCGATGCGCCCTGCATAGCGTAGCATTCCTTGAATAGGGACGTGGCCATTGCCAGATTGTGATGATTACGGTGGTTATCTGGTCGAAATTACTCATAACACAGTTCACATGTTCAATCAGCGCTGTAGTAGTAGATATTCAAACTATTCACCGTAGGTATACATTCGCGTCAACATTGAAAAAAATTATTAACACCTACCTAGATGTTCAATCACATGTTCAATCAGCGTTGTAGTAGTAGATATTCAAGCTATTCACCGTAGGTATACATTCGCGTCAACATTGAAAAAAATCATTAACGCCTACCTAGATGGTTTGACTTTGAAAACCTGCAGCCCTGGCAGAACTGGTTAGCAAAAAAGCTCTTAAATTAAATTATATCCATTACGCGCCTTACTATATCTATCAATTATTAGTTGACTATTTACATTTTCCCTGTCGGTATTCTAAACTACTCGTTCATAAAGGTGCTCTACTCTCGATTCGAGGTAATGCCTCATCGCTGAACATTGCCGAACATTTCCGGAGATGACCGACTTTTTGCCACTCGGCTCGTGTCTACAAATCCTGGATGAGGAAATCGCTTAATCCTTGTGAGCACATAGGGTTGCCGCATTTAGACATTTAAATAGTTTAACTTCATAGGTTATATTTTTTTAAACTTTATTGTTAGGTATATTTACAGAAAATTATTTCCAAAAACAAAAAGATATAAGGAGATGTCGGTTTTCATATAACAATTTATTAATGTTTTTACCGTGTTTTGATACAACCTTAACGATAGCTCACGCTGATTGTTGCGTGCGAAATGCACTGGAAGTCGTGTCATTATATATCTCGCACGCGCTTACTTTATTACTGCGCGTGAAATAAACTGTAACTACTGGGTTAAGGTAGTGTCATAACAAGATCAAAACCAAATTGATAAATCAGTATCGACCTCAATGTTAAATATTAAAAATTGTAACTTACCGTAACGCGTTAAATAATGCGCTTCAATTACTAACCAAAACCACCAACCAACCTAATAAAACTGTTGTACATACATAATATAGCAAATACATTTTCTATTTCACATAATACTATATAAGCACTAATGTACTTAACATTGGTTCCAGGCGGGAGTGCTTCCGTTCTGAACAAACTAACAGTTAATTTGTTCTGATATTACATACGTCCATTTATTCTCGATATACATCCATCCGTTAGCTTTAGAAGTTAAGTAATGACGCCATTTATAACTGATAGTGCTGATAAAGGTTGTATTTTGCTGAAATTAAACAATGTGAAAGTTAGAGCGACGTTTTGTATCGGTATATTACTACGGCGACCGGTCGGTCAGATCTAGTGGGTAGTAGTGACCCTGCCAGTGAAGCCGATGGTCCAGGGTTCGAATCCCGGTAAGGGCGTTTATTTGTGTGATGAACACAAATATTTGTTCCTGAGTCATGGGTGTTTTTTATGTATATAAGTATGTATTTATCTATATAAGTATGTATATCGTCGCCTAGCACCCATTGTACAAGCTTTGATTACCTATAGTTTGGGGCTAGGTTGATCTGTGTAAAATGATGTCCCCTAATATTTACTTATTTATTTTATTGTCAGAATGAGAAATATTAAATTATTTCTACAACAAAAGAACAATGCTCAGCAAATCTCATGATCGCGAATGAGTTCACAGCCCTGACTCCAACGAGGCGGGATAAGCAACTTTTCCTCGGCACTTTGTCTTAACCTGTGAACAATGTCCAATGAGGTGCGGTTTTTGCTCACAAGACCCTGTTATTCTAGCCGCAGCCAACCTGCCGGTTTTGATTGAGTTGAGATAGACTTTTATGTCGCTTTACTGAACATATGGCTTTCATACATACACAAATGGATTTACTGATTACATAAGGTGTATTTTATGATTTGTCTACTCAACAATTAGGTTCACGTCTCTTCAATAGAAATTTAAGGGCTACAAAAGCTAATTTTCTGATTGAACTCTTTTCCCCATAAACTGGTACTTCTTTTCTATTAACCTTCTTTTCTATTTTCTATTAAAGTTTATTAAAAGCTATTACATAAATGCACAAAAGTTAACAGTTTTTCTACGCACATCCATATCTATATGTACATATTTCTAACCATTTTCCAAAACTTGTACTTTGTACTCGTAAATATATAAATTTTGTTATAAACGTAATTTTTTATGGTTACTTTAAATGTATTTCTTGGTATTGACGAATACGAATAAATTAAAGCTACAATACTTAATGATAAAAAATGCAATCTAGGTAATACAAATGTAAACACGCGCGCATTCATCGATATTGTTTTTGGTTTTGGACCCCCCTCCCCCCTTTTGTCAGGGCTATTCTATGTAAATAGTTAATATGGACTTCTTGAGATTATGACATGGGTTATTTTATACAAAGGCTAAATTTTGGCGAATATTCCAATTTAAAAAGTTTTCCAGTTATCAACAACACTGCATGACATACATTTTAAAATTCCCCGCAGTCTCAAGATGTAAGTCCCAGCTAGCTCGTTCAAACTGCGCTTAGACTAACGCTCAAATTTACATAAACGCAACCATAGTCGCCGGTCGCCGCGGGCCGAATCTAACTTTAGTTTAAACAACGATTTAAAGACACTTAACTGCAGCACTGTATCGCTAAATCGCATCGGTGTATACCGAGATACTCCCGCAATGAAATATACGGTGTAGTAAAGTGCACGGTGCCGTGGCAATAAATATTATAGGGTTACAGGAACCTGTTATTATAACAAACACTGGTTGTGGGATTTTGGGCTTTAAATAATATTTTCTAATATATGTAGATATTCAAGACATCCATATTACAAGGGAAATTGTCTATTTCGTTTCGATGCAACACAATGAAGTTTTTAGGTGGATACTAATTGATCTAACGACGACGTATACCACGACCGTTAACAGATAAATGACATTGATATTTTGTGTTGTCATACAATTAGGTCAATCAAATTAGATCCAAAAATAGCGTTTTGAGGAATTAATTCCCAGCAAGCTTGGAATCGTTTTAATACTTTCATTTGGTCCCGAATGCGCGTAATCCGAGTTTGTTCCATCCCAGGATAGCACAATCGGATTAGGACTAACCTCGAAATCTCTTGGTTAGTTATGAAATTTAGTACATGTTCATTAAAGGTCTCTTTTTCATGTCCACACTATTTGACATGTGGGGACCTCGAGGAATCGCAGCCATCTTGGAAAATATGTACCATCCTGGAGAAATTTGCGTTTTACTCTAAATATACGTTCTCTATGAAAATATGGTGTAACGCAACATTAAATTCTACACAAAAACGTCCTAGATATGTTTGCGGAAAAAATGCATCTTGTTATAGAAAATAATTGCTAAATCCAGATTTAGTGCTTAGAATAAAATTTTAGTAGGAGATGATTAAGTAATAACCTTTTGACTTCTGAGCCCTATTTCTAGATAAAGGCTTCGTTTTTAGGACATGGTGTTGTATACTTTTAGTGTGGAATTTAATAGGCTTTCGTTTCGCCATACAATTCCATTCACATTTAACCCAGATATTCCGAGAAAAGGAAAAACCAAAAAAGACATACTTTTCAAGATGGCGTCTGATCCGTGGTCCCCGAAGCTCAAAATTTAAGACACGCAAACAAGGATCCCTGAAATTCTAGGTGTCAAATTTGATTACTGTCACTATTGTTCAAACCCCATTTAAGACCTTAAATCTGTTTTTGCAATCACGGTTTTTAGTCCTAAACATTTTTTCTCCGTTTATTTTAGTAAATTTGTATTGCATAGCACTCGTGTACCAATTATGGATCTACTGACGTCTATTTTATTGAAATTGATGATGATTTAATATTCGGCGTCCTCTCAAGGCGACTGTATTGATTTTTCTTTAATAAAACAAGGTACTTTAGGTATTTTTTCTTTAACCACAGGGCGGAGCTAAGTATTTTAAACATTTCCTGACAAATGAAGACCACACAAAAAAACCTTATCCTCGTCTAGGCAAAATTATGATTATGAAGTAACTATCTGAGGAAGGAATTTGAGGTCGATAAGGCCACACCCGCACTGTAAAAGAGCTTAGGTTTGGGCTGATGATCTCATGTTCATCTCGTTTTAATTGTCCAATAAAACTAAGTGTTATTTACCTGTGACAAAGTAGCGTGGTGAAAGCTCTAATCAAGCGCATAATATGTTTTGCCCAGGTTGTTAAAATGGTAATTAGATAGGACACTTAACTCTTAATGAAACATATAACTTAATTTTCGCTAAGCTGCGACATCATCATGCAAATTATATCCCTTACTTACGTAAAGTTTCTTGTAAAGCTACTGCAACCTGCACATACTGAACATTATGTAAGTCTCGTATGCAAATATAAGAACGGGCACGTCCTAAATTTCATCACGTAAATTTGTTGAAACGGCAAGCTCCCAAGCCGCAATATAGCCGGCAGGTGTGCAAGTTGAAATTGTTTCTCCGGTCCAATGTAAATATTAGTTAATTAAGTGTAAACCGAGAGAAGCAGTTAGCCGAGCACCTCGGCTGTTTGACTTGAGATCGAGTTTAAAAACCAGAGCCTTCCGCCTTAACTAGTCCGGACGCGATTTTTTGTCTCAGTGACATTTGAATTGATTTCTTTTTTAGGGTTCCGTACCCAAAGGGTAAAACGAGACCCTATTACTAAGACTCCGCTGTCTGTCTGTCTGTCCGTCTGTCACCAGGCTTTATCTCATGAACCGTGATAGCTAGACAGTTGAAATTTTCACAGATGATGTATTTCTGTTGCCGCTATAACAACAAATACTAAAAACAGAATAAAATAAATATTTAAGCGGGGCTCCCATACAAGAAATTATAAAATAAATTATATCATAATTATACTGGATATTTATATTTAATACTGAATTAAATTGTTGATCGCAAAATTTAATCATTAAGATTTATGTATATATATTTTTTATTCCTCCCTCTCGCCAAAAAAAAGGACGAGTCAAATCGATTATATATTAACAAATAGAAAAGAAAACATCACAAACCTGGAAATCATATCGAATGTAACATTTCCAAGCGACCACCGGCTCTTAAGAAGTACGCTACTTATTAGATCTGAAAAGAAACGTAGAGCATATTTTAAAAACTATCAAACTAAATTGGAAACGGCAGAGGAAAAACAACAATTCACCGAAAAAGTAAATAGAAACATAAAAGAAACGAAAATAGAAGAAAATGAAAATGTAGAGTCGCTATACAGCAAGATCAAGAAAACAATAATTTCCAGTATAAATTCGATCCACCAGAAATCAACAACAAAACGAGAATCCATCCCTGATCATATAAAATGCCTTATTACAAGAAGAAACTTTTTAACCCATAAGAAATTTTTAACAAAACGAGAAAAAGATGAACGTACCTACCTATACAAAAACATCTATAAATTATTGAAACAAGAACGTACAGAACGAAGAATAAAAGTTATCGAAACACACCTTGAATTTACAGGTAGCCTTAAAAAAGGTCTCAAGAATCTTAATACCACCAAGCAGTGGATACCATACATAACAGATGAGAGCAACGGCAAAAATATATTTTCAAGATCAGAAATAAAAAAATAAAGCTAAAACATTTTTCAAAAACCTATACACGGCAAAAGAAACGACTCTGGAAACTGAAATAACCAACCGGAACTCTACTTCTTTGGCTAGATTTTCAGTATGTACATGAAGTAATAAAAAAAATTGAATGTCTAAAATCCGAAAAAAGTAACGGACCAGATGGCATCCCTAATGAAGCACTAAAACTAGGCAAACACGTACTAGCACCTCATATAACAACCCTATTTAAAAAGATCCTAGACAACAGAACAATCCCTAAAGAATGGGCGGAATCCGACATAATTTTACTCTATAAAAAAGGAGACCCGGCCAATATTGGAAACTACCGGCCAATAAGTATTCAGCCAAACATATACAAACTCTTTGCTTCATGTCTTGAGAACCGCTTAGCCATGTTTACAGAGAAATTTCAGCCCCCAGAGCAAGCAGGTTTCAGGAAAAACTTTTCCACGACAGATCACATTCATACTTTGAATTTGATAATAGAGAAATATATAGAGCGAAAAAGACCACTCTACCTGGCTTTTATTGATTATGCCAAGGCCTTCGACTCTATATCTCATAACAGTATGTGGAAGGCTCTACACGAGTGCGAAGTACCATCGGAAACCATAGATCTTATAAAAGACATCTATTACAAAAGCAAAAGTCGTGTTAAATTGGAGAGACAAGGTCCTGAAATAAACATACGTAGAGGCGTTAGGCAGGGTGACCCCCCTCTCACCAAGAATCTTTATAGCTGTCCTCCAAAGCGTGATGAAAACTCTGAACTGGGACAGAAAAGGAATAAATATAAATGGGAAACTTCTCAGTAATCTCCGCTTTGCGGATGATATCATACTTTTTTCTGAATCAGCATTTCAATTGGAAAAAATGATTAATGACCTAAATGAGGTAAGCAGTGAGATTGGCTTAGAATTAAATACTACCAAGACCAAAGTAATGACGAACCACAATAAAATACCAATAAGTGTTAACAACAACACACTAGAATACGTTCAAAGCTATGTTTACTTGGGCCAACAGGTGTCATTCTCTGAGACAAGAATCGAAGACTAGGTCAAAAGAAGGGTTAACATAACATGGAATAAATTTTGGAGCAATAAAGAAACCCTAAAATCAAAGCTCCCCATGAAACTCAAGAAAAAAGTTATCGACTCTTGTTTACTACCCTGCCTGACATACGCGTCCCAAACCTGGATATATAATAAAAAAAATAAAATACAAGTAAGTCAAAGAGCAATGGAACGGAGTGTACTTAATATAAGATTAAAACACAGAAAAAGAAACACTGAAATAAGAAAAACCACTAAAATAGATGCTCTGGAACACTCTCGAAAACTTAAATGGAAATGGGCCGGTCACATAGCACGCATGGACAAAGAAAAATGGACACAGAGAATAACTACTTGGCAAGGATCAACAAACAAAAGAAAAACAGGTAAACCGAGGGAAAAATGGATCGATGAAATTATAAGAAAAGCCGGCAAAGACTGGATCACAAAAGCACAGGATAGACAGACGTGGAGAAAAATGGAGGAGGCCTTTACCCGTTGAGGGGTCCATATTGTAAAAATGATCACTTAATAATTTTAATAATTAATTGTATAATTTTAATAATTAATTGTATAATTTTAATTATTAACTGTATAGCTTGAGCATAATTATTATAGTGGTAAAATAATTTAATTTAACTTAATTTCTGCACGGAACAAAATTTTATTTATTAATTAATCATGGTAAGACAACAATTTAATAATTAATGTGTAAATGTAATAATTATGTTATGCATGTTAAATATAATTATGTACCTGGATTGATTACTCATTATGGAAATAAAGAGGCTTATTTTTTTTTTATCCAGGCCAGACCATATTTATGTACACAACATATTTATAAAATTTGTCATCGACATACCAAATAACTGAGTACTATCTATTATAGTACTTAAAATGTTTCTTCTTAATTATTTAGTAGGTATAGTTGATATTGTTACGTTTCTATTGAACTACTACCTAGTATATGCGTTATGTCGCATTCATAAATATCTTACTACCCCACTTTTAACACGTATGTGACCTAGATGCTTTTGCGGTCATTGAAAAAACTCTAACAGTTCTTGCTTCACGTGCCTTTTATCATGCACCTTTGTAGTATATTAAGTACCTACTAGGTTTATAACACAAGGGTTTAAGTGACTCTGCAATGGCCCGCGACAAAGAATGTGTGCAAGAGTCAGGTCAAGTTAGCGTCTTGGTTCAGCTCCCACTAGATTTTAGATTAAAATTTTTAATCCATTTGTGGCAGGCTGTTTTAATATAAAAACAGGTATATAAGCATAGAATTTAGACTGTTCCTAATTGTTTTTATTACCATCAGGCGATTCATTTGCTCGTTTGCGTCCTATGTCATAAAAAAATATAACTACTAACAAATCCGTAAAACATTCGTCAGTAGCAACACCTAATTTTATTTGTAATATTAACTGAAGTTAAACACATTCTACGCGACTTATACATATTATCCGATTTCCTTTGTTGTTTAGTAATTTATATTACAACTACTCTACAAGTACAAGAATACTTTAAAATGTATTGGAAATAGGCTGTAAATTATGACAAAAGTTCCACCATGCAATCGGCCGGATCAACAGCGAATGGGACAGTCAAATATTGGATTTGCTCTCGTCCGGGAAAGGTCGGAAATGGACAAAAAGTTTTACTACAGATGCCATTTTTGCTGGTTCCTTTAGGAGATTTTTCAAGAATAAAATTTATTTAATAATGACTTTTGTATTAAATTCATACTATCTAAGTACTAATCTCCCACGGATTCTCTAAAAGAAGAAGGGCGGCTGTTGAAGGCGATATGTAACAATAATTGCACAGCATTGAATCATTTAAGTACCTATAATCAATTTTCTTTGATGAATACCTAGTTCCAAAAACGTTGTTCCAAAGATTCCAAATTTTGTTGGTGGAATTATTAATTATTACTTTGTAGTCTTGACAGCGTATAATTTATAAATATGTCCTATGAATTCAATGGAAGAGAAAATCTCGGTAAATCCGTAACAGTAAGTAAATGCTTCTGGGATAAATCTGATAGAGAGTCGCCATGAATTCAAATCGTCTGAGCCTAACAGCCGCCCCTAACCTGTAGATTGCCTACATAAAGTCACCATAAAGTATACCGAGCGCATAGTGTGACAGGAAGCAGTACTACGCCACGCAGGCAGACGCCGTTTTTGCCTTTTTAGGGTTCCGTACCTCAAAAGTAAAAAAACGGAACCCTTATAGGATCACTCGTGCGTCTGTCTGTCTGTCTGTCAGTCTGTCACATTTTCTCTGAAACTACTGGACCAATTAAGTTGAATTTTGGTACACATAATATGTAAGTTTGTGACCCAAAGACGGACATGTAACGTAAACAAATGAATTTTAAACATGGGGGCCACTTTTGGGGAGTAAATGAGAAATAAAACTATGAAAACGGATTATATCGCATATATTGAATTTATAATACATCCCGACGTTTCGAACCCTTTACAGCGTAAAGCGTAGCGGCGTAAGTAAGTGATAAAATAAAAAAATAAAGTTTTTCAAACTATTGATATCGTATTACATATCAAATGAAAGAGCTCATTGTAAGAATCTTAAATATATATTTAAGTAATATTTTTGTAATTTCAAAATAAATACTTTAGAAGTTATTTAAGAATATAGCCAAAAAATGACTGCTACAACTGGGCCTAAAGTTTTGAAAAAAGTACACAAAATAGTTCTTTACCTATAGATGACAGGAAAACCTATTAGAAATGTGCAGTACAAATGAATTTTAAACATGGGGGCCACTTTTGGGGAGTAAATGAGAAATAAAACTATGAAAACGGATTATATCGCGTATATTGAATTTATAATACATCCCGACGTTTCGAACCCTTTACAGCGTAAAGCGTAGCGGCGTAAGTGATAAAATAAAAAAATAAAGTTTTTCAAACTATTGATATCGTGTTACATATCAAATGAAAGAGCTCATTGTAAGAATCTTAAATATATATTTAAGTTAGAAGTTATTTAAGAATATAGCCAAAAAATGACTGCAACAACTGGGCCTAAAGTTTTGAAAAAAGTACACAAAATAGTTCTTTACCTATAGATGACAGGAAAACCTATTAGAAATGTGCAGTGAAGCGTGAGTCGGACTTAATTAATTAATAGTATACGACAAGCGGCCCGTAGTGCTGTCAGGGAACTGCTCACTTGAAGCGCGCAGTCCGGTCTTACTGTTCCACCCTGTGCTACTCTGTGACGAGGATCCAGCGCTGGCTTCGTCGCCTCCGCAATTATTCAACAAATTAGGAGAACCCGACCTTTGCCGGCGTACATTCGCCGCGGAAACGTAATTTCCTACCCGCAATGTTTTCCTGCCGCTAGCGTTACCCCCCCCCGGCTTCCCGCGCAATCCTCTTTACCCATGCCCCCGTCTTGCCTTGCAACGGATATAATGTTGATACAGAAAGGTCGCGCCCGTATGATTGAATTGACTGGCGCCTGATTGGTTGTAAAGTTTTTTTTTGTTTTTGTCCTGTTTATTCTGAGAGTGTGGCAATGCACTGTACACATGACACGAGGAGCCTTTTCTGGCCGCCTTTATCTATTCAATGTACCAACCCTAAAAAAAGGGGATAGGCCCTCCTTAGTTTTCTATATACTTTATGTTAAGTATTTCTGGCTTGAGGCATTTTCTTTTAGAGAATTTTGATTAAAAACATGGGATTGCCGCCTATTTGATTTAAATATATATCTCCAACAAATTACATCTCTTAGTAATTTCGGGAAAGTTGTGCCCTCAGCGTCGTATTATTTCACGCATTGAGTGTCTGACAGGCAATTATAGGACAGGAATTGGTTTGATTCGCGCAAGTAAACAAGTCATTATCAGTACAGTACTGAAACTGGGTTATTTCCGTTATTTCCCTCGCGGCGTTAATTGGTGGATATTTTTACGCTCAAAAAAGTCGTAGGTATTTTTGGGGATAATCATTCGTTTACAACGATAATATCAAGTGTGTGTTACGTTATATTCAACAAGAACATTGTATTTTTTAAACGATTCAAAACAGAGGTTTTCAATACGACGGGACCCTAGTTGTTTTTTTAGCTTTTTGTTGTGGCTGGTGATCAATGGATGCACAAAAATAAATAATAGAGACTCTTGGAAATCACTAGATAAGAGGAGGCCTTCACCTTAGTAGCGAGGGGTTCTTACAATACCTATTAGATATTAAACTTTGAAGCAATGTTAGAATGTAGGATTATTTTGTAGAAATAAGTTTAGTTAAATATTTGTATTGTTTTTTGTAAGAAATATGGCTTTTTCTATTATTATTTCCCGATTTGTCGAACATGCTGCGGATCTGAGAAATTGTTTATTTTTAGGGTTCCGTACCCAAAGGATAAAAACGGGACCATATTACTAAGACTCCACTGTCCGTCTCTGTCTGTCTGTCTATCTGTCACCAGGTCGTATCTCATCAACCGTGATAACTAGACAATGGGCGAGTCCAACTCGAACTTTTCCGGTTTTTTTAAACACAGTTGACAGTTGCTGTTGCAGTGCTCGTTGTCACTAAGCCAGTATCTAATGAGGAGACCCTGGAGGACCCAAATATTATAATAAACACCTACATCTATGTATAGTGATACTGATATGGATATTTGATGTGCTCGTGCAATTATTCAGAAATCAGAAATCAGAAATATTTATTTGCTTAGATACAGTAATGGGATGTTACTTATTTATAAATGTAATGTGTATCTTGCCTGCATGCAAGCGTGCAAATCAAATCAATCTTAAAAATAATAAAAATAAATAACATATCAATGAAGCTTAATACAAATGAATAATTAAAATGTCCATTTTGTACAAATAACAATACACTCAAAACTAATTCTAACCTAGAGGCACGAAAATCAATTCTTATCCTAGAACTGAACCGCGGTCGAGGTACTCCTTTACGCTATAGTAGCACTGGTCTAGAAGCCAGTTCGTCAGGCAACGCTTGATCTCTAAACCCGATATTTGGCGAAATGGAGCATCAACAGCTGTTGATAAAGATTTTGTGTGGTCGGTTATTTTTTGATTAATTTACCCACTTATTCTAAAATGGTAACACGATTAGCAAGTTTAATTTTGTGTAAGTAATCCTTGACTTCCATATAATTTATCAAAAAAATGTGTTAAAATGTGTCTTAAAACAGTACCAAGTCTAAACTATATTCTAATAATCTACGAGTATGTATAAAATATTGTCTTCGGTTACCGTGATAGTTACTCATGAAATAAAACTATGAAAACGGATTATATCGCGTATATTGAATTTATAATACATCCCGAACGCTGTAAAGGGTTCGAAACGTCGGGATGTATTATAAATTCAATATACGCGATATAATCCGTTTTTTATATTAAAGGAAAAAATGGAAAAAGTTACACTTCCGGCAGGATTTGAACCCGCAACCTCCGCAATCCGTGCGTTGCTCTTAACGAATTGAAAAATCCTCTCTTAAATCCTGCCGGAAGTGTAACTTTTTCCATTTTTTCCTTTAATATAAAATTTGGAGTATCGCTCGCAGACGTATCTGCATGTTAAAAAATTGATAATTCTTTTTCATAGTTTTATTTTACGAGTACGTATATTAATTATTAAATGATTATTACTCGAAAATTTAATTCTAGTGTAAACAAATAAGTTCAATACGTACTTCAACTAGGGAACAAATAAAATTATTTCATGAAATATTTATTTTTTGATATCTATTTCAGTTTACAATACCTACTTATTTCGTCCATTCCACAAAGCAATTAATATTGTTTATATCCATTTCAGTTAATTTAGGTATATGTACCAGTAGGTAGCCAGTATTTAAGGACAATAGTTTTCGTCTATTGATAGTTACTGAATTGGAACTATGAAAATAAGCATCGCTGGTTTTGAATGAAGTTTGAATGAAAACAATGGACGCTTATTCGTTAAACATCAAACATTAAATCTTTCTTTTGCAATAGTTGTTAATTGGTTCGAGTATCCTGTGAGTTATTTTAGTCGAATAATCATAATAGTTTTAAGGTGTTAACGAGGTAGTAGAATAAGCTGCCTTCCATTTGTTTTCCACTGTAATATTTTCGTACCAACTACACTTCAAACAATCAAAGTTTCATTGCTCTTGGCTGTATATTTCAATGAAGAGAAATCACAACCTTTCAAAAACTCGTCGAGTGAAAGCAGCCTTACGCGACTTTGAAATGTTGAAATTCAAAACAAAATAACTGCTGAAGAGGAACAGGCCAAAGTTGGACGAATGAAAATTAATGAAATTCCCCACTAGGAGGACGGTCGGTTTACAAAGCCAGTGTCCGAGCTCAGTTTTACAACGTCGAGTTAAATTTACCGGATAAGGCGTAATTATGCTCTGGGGGCATTTTTTACCGTTGTCACCAGAATAAAGAAGGATATGCACAGCACCCGGTAATGAAACTTATGACGAATGCTCCGGCTGATTAAGTAAGAGCGTGCAAAGTTCTGTTCATGTATCATCAGTAGAATATGAATTCTAGTGACTATCCTATAAAATGCCTCCGGTGTTGCAGGCGTCCATAGGCTACGGTAACTGCTTACCATCATCCGGGCCGTATGCTACCGTCGATTACCACCGACGTGGTATTAAAAAAATGTAAATTAAAGAAATGATGAAATTTTTGTGTATCACTCATTCACACGCACTAACATTATTAATACCGTTTGCTTACATATGTAACACATACATACATGTGGACATTAACGCTGGCGTTCCGCAAGGCTCTGTGCTATCCCCAACGCTGTTTTTGCTGCACATCAATGACATGTTGTCTATCGACGACATTCATTGCTATGCAGACGACAGTACTGGGGATGCCTATTACGCAGGCCGTGCCAACATCCGTGGTGCTAGAGAGTCGTGAAAAGCTTGTGTCGGATATTGAGGGCACTCTATCCAGAATTTTGGTGTGGGGCCGGGACAATTTAGTGCGATTCACCAACCAAGACACAAGTTTGCGCGTTCACCGCTAAGAAAACCCCATTTACTGTGGTCCCACAGTTCGAAGGCACAGCCCTTACCATGTCAGGGAGTATTGGGATCCTCGGTGTCGACATCTCCAGTGACGTCCAATTCCGTAGCCACCTGGAAGGAAAGGCTGATCTGGCATCCAAAAAACTCGGTGTGCTCAATAAAGCACGGCGATACTTTACTCCGGGGCAAAGACTGCTGCTATATAAATCGCAAGTCAGACCCCATATGGAGTACTGCTGTCACCTTTGGGCAGGAGCACCTGGATGTCAGCTTGGACCCTTCGACTCAGTCCAAAGGCGCGCTGTACGAATCGTCGACGATCCCAAACTCACAAGCGGTATTGAACCTTTAAGTCTAAGGAGAGACTTCGCCTCCTTATGCGTGTTCTACCGCTTGTACAATGGGCTGTGCTCTGAAGAACTGTTTGACATGCCAACGGCCGCTTTCTATCACCGCACCGCTCGCCATCGGCAGAACACCCTAGCACCTAAATGGTCGCGTACTGTGCGGTTTAAGAGGAATTTCCTCCCGCGTACGCTTCGGCTGAGGAATGAGCTCCCATGCCGAGGTTTTCCCGAGGGGCTACAGTATGAGGTTCTTCAAGGACGGGAAAAAAGGAGTGTACAGGTTTTTAAAGGGTCGGCAACGCGCGTGTAATATCTCCGGTGTTGCAGGCGTCCATAGGCTACGGTAACTGCTTACCATCAGGCGGGCTGTATGCTTGATTGCCACCGACGTGGTATAAAAAAATATTTAAGGCATATTTTTAATATGACCATTTTATTGATATTGACATGACATGAAAACCTATTAGAAATGTGCAGTCAAGCGTGAGTCGCTCTTAATTAATTAAGTCCAGCCACCATCAGAAGTAGGCAAACGGGCGATGTATACACCTAAAATTATCTCAACAGATCTAAAGAGAGCATTTGTAAATTATTTTAAATACCTTGACCGCGTGTCTACTTCTGCGTCTGACTGTACAATCAAGGTGCAATAATTATTATCATTTCTTAGATCGCTTTAGGATAAAGTCGTTTCTGTAGGATTTAATTCTATCCTAAAGCCCAGCTTCACGGCATGCTCCACTTGGCACCGCCAACTTTGCCTCTCAACGACTTTGCACTGACCCAACTCTAGGAAAGAGTATTGTGTAAATAATTGCTTCAAACAAGCATCAAGAGCAACGGCTGGGTTTGCTTTAATAACTCGACGTGGTTTTAAGTTTTAAGGTTTGTGCATTGAGATGCACTCGAAGCTCTTCTAGAGGGCTCTTCTGTTATCTTTAACCCTTAACCACCTACGCAAGGTCTCTCAGACCTTTGCAAATACAAAATAGTGAATAACTCAACACGTGTTCATTGCACGGACCTCTGTGACCCTCTACCTTTCCCTGCAGCCGTCTCAGTGCCGGCCATGTGATCGATGCCTTCGGACGTGTGTCTTTGTGAATTTGGTGAGCAAAAGACTGTCGTCGGTGGTCTCAGTGGGTTACGGTACAGCGTTTTATGTAAACCGTAGGCTACACACTGCCTACACGCTACCTAGTTTTACTTGTAATATATTCAGAACTCTACCCCCTTTTTTAGAGGTGGGAGGGTGAAAGTTACAGATTTATTAGTTTTACTGTTCTATGTACGTATCTAAAACATAGACTACATGGGAAAGTTCAGCTTTCTAGGACAGATATAATAAAGTATTGAATAAAATGTGTAAGTATTGTATTTATTGGCTGTGCATTGGCTGCCGCGAAAAATGGCTATTTGAATAGCTTGCAATTTTATAATAATAATACGTTTTTATATAAAAATTATAGCTGATTAGCTAGACTGATTATTGTTCTTTAAGATTTATTAATATAAAAATATATCATGCAAATAATATTTTGTGATCCCTTGTCCCAAAGGATTTACAATGATTTTTTTGTTAAAAGTAAGAAAAATGTTATATGTTAAGTTCAAGCTCTATGTTATTGATTAATGTTGTATCGGTATTTGTTAATAAATGCCTTCAACCAATAGATAGGTAAATATAATTTAATTGTCCCTCTAACATAATTCTTATAAATATTTTAGACCCATTTCAAATAGTGGTCTACCAGACCTTTCGTAGGTGGTTATGCTATAGAAATTGGACGTAGGTAGTTAAGGGTTAATGGTGCCATGATTTTCGATACTTATAAGAAAGCCATTATCTTGTAATCAATCATAAATCGCCTTTTTTACATAAAAATAAATAATAAAAACCTTTGAATGACACCGATTTAAGCTCAACATACAAATTAGGAATTTGAAATCTGTAACAACCGGCAATATTTTTATTTAAGTACGACGGTTTTATTGTACGTTCGTGAAAGATAAAAATTTAAGGCATTAACCTAACTATACATCAAATTCAAACGTTAAAGTTAAAATCACATCAGTCTTCAACCTCTGAATAAAATTATGCTGCTGTTTGAAGTTGCAGGATAGACCAAGAAATGTAGTAGGCGGTTACGGAGCCTGATATGGTCCCATGTTTGTACCGAATATTAAAGGCTCTCTTGATTGTTCAAAAACGGATGAGAAAGTTGCATTTTATCTACTGAGGGGCCAACTGAGTAGAGTCATTAATTAAATGCCAATTTTAAGTTGTTTCCTTATGTTGGCTGGTAGAATTGACTTTTAAATGATGATTTTTGAATGATAAATATTTGATAACATTCATTTTGAATTGATTTGCTTTGATTTTGTTTGATATTTTATAGTTAGAATTTTCCCTGTGTTGGTGTGGTGGAAAATATTGTGTTTCACTCGGCGGCAAAATTTGTTTAACCCTCATGTCTTGAAACCGTCGCAACGCTTAAGATTCCATTTTTTGAACCACTTGCTACGCTCGTGGTCCAATTTTGATCTTTCCCTTACTCAGATATCAATATTGGCACGAGAGGTTAAACAACAACTTTGCCCCCTTGCCATACCACCAAACCAATAACTATTTTATTTAAGTTTTTTGAATTGTCGGTTAAATACGGATGATGGTAGTATGATCAGAGATTTTTAGTAGTGTGAACTTGATGATATTGAGACTGTATCGTTAACAATAAAGACAGATAAAACCTGGTCTAACTGTTGATATGTGTTCCTATATTCTAGGGGTTTGATCTAAAGGTATTTTTAAGCCATATCAGATTTTTCTTTAGGGAATGAATGAATGAATGAATGAATGAATGAATGATTTATTTGCATATGAATATTGGGTTACATAAGTAGGTGTTGGGTACAATATTTTGAGTTTGGTTTCACCAAGATTCTACCTATACAGGTGTACATGCACTGTATATTGGCTTGATTCGCTACTAACAGTAGTAGAATTTCGCCAAATCACAGAAAATTAATATTACTACTTAATTATAATAATTATCTTACAACATAGTTCAATTTATACCTATAAATTTATACAATGTCAAGTTATAACGTTACGTCATTTCGATTATAAAAGTCAAAGTAATTACAAAATTAGAAAGAATGTCATACATATATAAGCTTAAGAATTACAATTAGAAGGATAAAAATTTATGATTAAGAAAGTCATAAATACTATAAAAACAACACTTACATAACAGTTCATAGAGTTTACGTTTGAATTCCAGAGTTGATAAAAATTTTAATGCCACAGGAATTTTGTTAAAGATTCTAATGCACATAATGTATGCACTCTTTTTTCTGACTACTAGACTGTGTGGCGGTATTGGCATTTGGTATTGTCTTATGGACCTGTTGGAAACGTTCCCCGGTGTGGGAAAGAGATCTGGATTTTACTTAACAAATAGTGAAACCTCGTATATGTAAAGGCAGGGCAGTGTAAGTATATTCAGCTTAGGGAACAAGGGTTTATTTTATTTTATTTATTAAGTACAGCCACATCGTATGTATTACATATGTTGCATTAAAATTGTGTCAATACCTGATACAGTACGACAATTATGGAGTACATAGCGTTGACTAAATATAATAGGACTGGGAATGAGATCTGAGAAGGGTTGACAGGATTCCCTGTAGCGGGCACTGCATATTAGCCCTTACACATTTCTTTTGTGCTACAAAGGCTTGGTCAGCATATACGGAATTCCCCCACATAATGATTCCGTATCTTAGTACAGATGCAATGTATCCGTGGTAAGCCATAAGAGCTGTTTTCATGGAAACTGTTTGTTTATGTCGCCACAACACGAAACAGAATTTGTCAATTTTTTTACATACTACGGCGACCTGGTCTTTCCAATTACAATATGTATCTAGAGTTATTCCTAGAAATCGCGTACTATCAACTTCTCCAATATCGGTGTTGTCGTGACTAACTTTTATATCTTGTTTTATGGCTTTATAAGATTTGAACACACACATAGCCACACGCATAGCCATGGCTAAAAAAGCTTTCAACACCAAAAAAACACCTATTTAAAGCAAAGATATGCCGAAACATTAGAAAGCGATTTATCAAGACCTACGTCTGGAGTATAGCGTTATATGGTAGCGAGACGTGGACATTAACCCAGCGTGATAGAGACAGACTAAGCGCTTTTGAAATGTAGACATGGAGAAGAATGGAAGGTATAAGCTGGAAGGAGAGGAAAACGAATGCAGAAGTATTGGATTTGGTAGGTGAGAAGCGATCTCTGCTGAGAATGATTGAAAACAGAAGTGGAAACATATTGGGGCACCTGATACGGCACGATACTTACATAAAGTCTATAATAGAAGGAAGAATAGAAAAAAGGAGAGGCAGAGGAAGACCGAGACGTGCGTTTTTGGACCAAGCCAAGGAGAAAATCAACGTAGTGACGTATCAGGAGCTCAAAACAGTGGCAGAAAGAAGAACGGAGTGGCGGTTACTCCACCGACAAGAGCCAGGCTCTTAAGAGTTATGATGATGATGAAGATTTGAAATGCACAAGTTTCGTTTTACTTAAATTTATTTTGAGACTATTTTGACTTAGCCATGTAACTATATCCTTTAAAGCAAGATTTAAATCTAGTTCATAATTGTTAACATTTGTTCCCTTAATTATGATAGTCGTATCATCAGCAAAAAGGATGCATTCATGCTTCGTTGTATCAGGTAAATCGTTAATGTAAACAAGAAATAGGAGAGGGCCCAGGATACTCCCCTGAGGAACGCCATAAGAATTCAGTTTGTACTCTGATTTGTAAGACATAAGCTTATTGTTTTCCACTCTTCCTATCTGTGTGCATTGTATTCTGTCAGTCAAATAGCTTTTGAGCCATGAGTGAGAAAGACCACGGATTCCTGTATTTTCCAGCTTTTATAGCAACTTTCGGTGACACAATCATGCTTCATCAATATCGCGTCTCGCAAATTCACTTCGGACAAGCCTATCGAGCTTAATTTGAGACTATTTCACTGACTCCTTGGTAGTACGATAAAAAAAAAAACAAAAGGTTAATAATGTGCCAAAACATGTTATCTAAGTGTCCTCTTCATCATTGCTCAATTAAGCAGCTGCGAAATAAATATGATTTTTTATTTTTACATAAATACGATTTTTCACGTACGTTTTGGATTCCCTTCAATTTCTGATGCAAGCAAAATGAGGGTAAAAAAACAGCTAAAAGAATCAGTTAAAAACCAAAACCTAACGGACATTCATGGCGTTGAACCATCACTAGAGAGGGTCGATAGAAACGCTCCACGATAGTTATACCTATTGGATGCCTAAGCCAAAGTTGTCGTAAGTAACATACCATATTCTCTAAAAGACCACCATGCACTGAGCCAAACCTATTTTTTAACTAAAAGACATGATTACGCTATGCCCAGAGTTAGGAATTAGTTAGGAATCATGTGTAATTACGGTTCGCATAGTACAATTTTTTTTGGTGTAGGTATTTATCGTTTTGTTCGCACATCGTATATTTTCTTGTAGTATTTGTCCGAAGTCGTTATTGTTACTCCCGAGTACAGTTATTAAGTACATTTTGTCTAAACCATATGCTTTACGTCGAGCTGTCGAGTGTACCTTATTAAAGCATTTATTAAACATGTGTAATTTTTAAATAAACATTTAATACCAAAAAAACGGCTAAGTAAAATTGTCATTATACTTAACGATACAGTATTTACAACATATGTTTCCTATTCTTCTTAATGTCAGTGTTTTCGTAAGCGCTGAACTTCTGATATCGTTTTAGGTGAAAAAGCGAACTGTATTGAGTCCGTCCCTCGTACTACCTACTTTCAGCACGAAAACGCTGAACCACTCGCAATCAAACAAGGACTTGTGTTTGTGTTTTTATTTAACGCAGCTTCACTGGTGGTCGGAAATTATACAGCACTCTGTAATTGAAAGTTAACAGAGCCAAGCTCATTTGTTCTTAATTGATTTCATCGTTTTTTGCGTGCAGTTCTGTTAAATTGACAGGTATACCTACATTTTTTAAACCTACTTATGTGTACCAAATTTCAAGATAATTGTTCGAATAGTTTCGGAGAAAATAGGCTGTGACAGACGGACAGACAGACAGAGAGACGCACGAGTGATCCTATAAGGGTTCGGTTTTTTTTCTTGTGAGGTACGGAACCCTAAAAACTCAGCACCGGGTGAGACTCGAAGTCGCGACTTCGGGATATCAGGCCCGGCTAAGGCTTAGACAAAAAAAAAACATATTTATTTACTTGTCCCAACCAATATGAAACGAACGACGAATTGGTAACTAGATGTGTATGTATGTATGTGTTTTTTTGTGTAATGATAAGCAAGGAAGTCAGTCTTGAATGTTACGACGAACAAGTGGGTACCTAAGCAGAAGCACCTATTTACTTACGTTGCGTCCGGCTAGTTCTGACATATAAGATTGCACAAGTCTACGTCGTCGTCTACACAATCCTTCCCCGTCTCGGCTTGTTCGTCTTTGTCCTTCGTCGCTGATAGATAGTGATGTTACGGATATTGCAGCAAAGGCTGTTCAGCAAAACAAAGTGCGTGCACCTATGTACGCACCTAGAGATAGCTCTCACGGAGATAATATATAACAAAAATAAAACTTATCGTTTGTTGTCAAAAAGGCGCTATAACTATAATTAAAGATGTAATTATTTTCGTCTCAATCGCAAATTTACGAAGTTGTTCTTTTTCTTATACAAATATCTAATAGTTGAAGATTTTATAGAAACATTTTTTTTTTTCAATTACCACACCACGCTACCTCGAAGGTCAAACAACCGTCAACCCATCAAGTTCGGCAAACTAAAGGCAACGAAAAAATCTGCTAACAGCATTATGGTAATCGACCCCTTCGCATTTTATTACTGAACGAAGGAGACCGAAAGAATCGTGGCTTGAGCGCAAATCGTCCGCAGTGCCTATTCGTGAACATAAATTGGCAGGTTTTTTTATTGAACACGCCAAATCGTCAAAGTCACGAATGGGGCCTGCACCCCCTGCAGGCATGCTTGGAGCGAAATGTATGGAATTTTATTTCGCCCGACGTTAATGCGACATGAAATGAATTTCCGTTGAACCAGAGCTGAAAGATCGTGGGTATTTATTTGTGGCAGAGGAAATATAGAATTCCGCAATAAGTTATTAACTTCATTCAAGTGCAGATTAATTAAACTCCATAAAATGCACGCTTTTGTATTAGGTATTAGGCTTGAGACTAGATACAATTAGTTTAGTTAAATCATCGTGGAATTTCAAGAGTAAACGCGAAACGAACGTTATGGTACGAGCTCGTAATGTCAGTGTTTTCGTAAGCGCTGGACTTACCATAATTTGCAATATGTTGTGTCACTTGGTGGATAATTATTGGTTCAATAAAAAGCACATGTTCTGGAATCGACGGTATTAAACCAACACCGTTTACGAATACCATGTAAAAAAAACCGGCCAAGTGCGAGTCGGACTCGCGCACCGAGGGTTCCGTACTTTTTACTATTTGTTGTTATAGCGGCAACAGAAATACATCATCTGTGAAAATTTCAACTGTCTAACTATCACGGTTCATGAGATACAGCTTGGTGACAGACAGACTGACAGACGGACAGCGGAGTCTTAGTAATAGGGTCCCGTTTTTACCTGTTGGGTACCGGAAGCCTAAAAAATATTACAACGTGTTTAACCGCCCAGGGTACGGATTCCAAGAATACTTTCATGTATAATGAATACAAATAAACACATAAATATTTGGCTTGGCAACAGCGCAGCGCTGTTGGCGTGCCTCCCGCGGTAATAAGTGCCTTATTATGATAACTGAATCGAGGAGTCGGATTTAATATAAAGCATTATTTATAAATATAGACACCCAAAGCGCACATTAGCATTTATTGTTCTAAAAGTGCTAGTCCAATTATGAACCAAACGTGACTTCTAGACGAGTTTTGGTAACCCTTGCTTTTATACTTGTAGTTTATATTTATTGCTGTTGTATTTAATGGCTTTTTAATGGTTAAGAGATAGTCAAGTATGTTCGTTGAAAAAATCTGAACTTGGTACCTCGCTAAATTAATAAAATTTGTCCTAAATTTATTTTCTTCAATCATTAAACTAGACTATACTCTCAATAAAATACATAATGAATTCGAAAAGCAAATGGCAAAAGGAATTGGAACTCCTACTGAGAAAAGCGAACTGCGCTTAAGTAACATGACAGTATAGTACCGACCTTCTACATACAGACATATAATATATATGTAAGTTTATATAGTTGTACGTACTTAGACTTCTGGACCAGCGCCAAGCATTAATGAGGTGTTCGTTTCCATTTTTACTATTTTCTGTTTGTGCAAATTACCTATTGCAAATATAAAAAAAATACTGTTAAAGGGTTGCAATGTTAGTAATAAATAACAATATTCTTCGTCTGTTTATAAATAAACATTGGCCTAAAAGCGTGTGTTTACCCTACCTATCAGCGGACCATGGACGGCGTACGGCGTGTACTTATAAGCTATCGTAAGGCCTTAAATCAAACGCCTGCGGCGGAAGTGTTGCTAGCCGCGCTGCCCTGAAACAAATTGCTGATACTTTCCTTAAGGCGTTTTTTTCTCTGTTGATGTTTATGAATGCTTTTGATGAAATTTATGGAGGTATCGATACCTATTAACTATATTCCAATAAGTGAAAAATTATTATATAAAACAAGCAATTCATATCTTACAATGCTTCTTCTTGCTTCTTATTATAGGTTGCCTACTTTTTAAAGTACAGGGACCTATGCTATCTACTTTAACTTCAAATGTGCCATTTTCAACCAAAAGGGTACTTATTGTCGCTTGTCAGACCAACCACCAACCAGACCAACCAACCCAACCACCAACTTATCTGAGTAAGGCGCTATTTCCATGTAGGTTCAATTAGAAATCAACCTTATCAACAAGCGACAATGTGGTACCTTTTGGTTGAAAACGTCACAAATATCTACCTAGTTTGTAAGTTTCGTCTGGAATATCGCAACGCTTAGACAAAGGTAAAAAACCTAAAAAATGTGTTCCTATCTAATGCAACATGTTTCGCAGTTAAATAGTGATAACAAGTGTTAAAAAGTATTTTAAGGAAATGAAAACATGTCCCAAACATGCTTAAATCGGACAGGACGATAACCCCATCGTTTCCACGTTGTGAACATTAAAAAAAAAGTGAATCAGTGTGAGTGTTGTGAGAGTGTCAGGTTGCGATGAGGCGGGGGGCGGGAGTGCCCCCGCGCCTCTTATCAGTTGATAAGGCGTCGTGGCGGCCCGAGGCAAGCGAGGTATCGGCAAACGTGGTGAAGTCTTCAGGGTGACCAGGCTGCTTGGACCGAAGCGGCCGCCGCCCGCAATGCTGCACTCACTAAACGCGCTGGCGGGCAAGATCTCGCCGGGCGGCGGCCTCGACACAAACGCGAACCGGCATTCGCACCCCAACCGAAACCACAAGGCGTCCTCGCCCTCTGCACCCTACTCTAAGCCCAAGTAAGTGACAATGCTAGTACTACCTTGTACAGATTCGTTAATTACTAAGTAGGTTCGATATTAAGTATTAAGAGACCCAGATCACCAGTACCTCACGTTAATTTGATTTTCTCAAACATGCAATGTAATGTCGTTATTACGTGCGTTATAAAAGGCTTCAAAGTATCACGTGTCGGGCGGAGCAACTCGAGAACTATGAAGGAATTTCATACAAAATTGAAGGCCTAGGCCGGGAAGTATTTTTTATTTTATTTTAATGTAAACATGGCGTTTGTGTTCATGAACAGGCTAAACAGCTAAATTATATTTTTTTAATTTTTTTAAACCGTGCATCGTAACGCAAAAATAATCAAATTTTAGTTCCCCTGTAAGAAACTCCTAATTAATATATAAAACACACCATGAAAAAAAAAGAAAAAAATCTTTATAGGACCGTATGTCCTAAACACCGTGCGTCGTAGCGCAAAAATAATAAAATTTTCGTTCCCCTTTAATTAATACCCCACGCACTGAATAACATTAGGACACGAAACAATCATCATCATCATCATCATATTTGTGTTATTATTTCATTGTATATTTGAGAAAAGCACTAAGTATATATCTCGACGTGCAAAAGGGGTTGCCGGCCTCATAACTATCCGTCTATTCTATTCGGCCGGCAACCCCTTACTTCACGGCCTCTATAGTATTGTACTATTCCACTGTCAGTGATTTTGTCGATCTTGAATTGTTACGTTGAACCTCAATTTGGTAAGTGCCTTTTTAGATATGTGTTAAAAAAAACGTATTTCTGTTAGTCATATTTAGGCAAAAAAATCCATTAAAATTCAATATAATTACGTAGTACTAGATTAATAAGAATACTGACATGTCTATTGAGCATTCGAAGTAAGTAACACACTTTTTTTGAATTAGGCTTTTCCAAAAGGTAATTTATTTTTATATTTTATCCTCATGATCAGGCATAGGTACCCATGTAGTAAAATTATTAAGGTGTGCATGCACTAGGGATGAGCGAGGTAACGAAGCTGTGCGTGATGGATAATCGATAAGGAACCTGAATACATAGAAACGCGCTCGCCATTGAGAACGCGTTCTCTGGTGGATGTTCACGCTTTATACTTACATACTTTTAGCATTAACTATTTATTCAAATGCTAGTTAACACAAAGCCGTTGAAGAGTCTGAATACGAGTGTATCTGAAAGAGGCACGGGCGTACTATCCTTTTCTCGAAGTCATTCAGGCAATTTTCAACGTCCTGTAATTTTGTGCTGCCTAATGCTAGAACCCTGAATTTTCAGTGATATATAGGGCGTACTGTAATATTAATTAAATACATTCCCAATAACATTTAATGCGATGCGATGCAAATTTGTGCCATTTTCAACCAAAAGGGTACTTATTGTCGCTTGTCAGTAAGGCGCTATTTCCATATAGCTTCAATTAGAAATCAACCTTATCAACAATCGACAATGTGGTACCTTTTGGTTGAAAACGTCACATTTTTACATGTAATGTTTTTGATGGGATTAGTTTTACGCAACCACCATTAGCAGCGTGACTTGACACCCTGTATATGTATATGTACACAAACATTGCTTGTGTAATAGTACCTAAATGATAGTGAATCGTTTAAGTCGTTATAAGTTTACTAAATATATAAACTGAATCGCGTGAGAAGTCAAATATTGCGAGTCATGATTGTAATCTCGGTTTCGAGTTATATAAAATCATCAGGTTTCTAAAATAAACTGAAAATATATGTATTAACATTTTAAAGTTTCTACTTATAACTAGGGTCTTAAACATGGTGCTCACATTGCTGTATTTTTGTTACTTTGATAAAGTTATAATAATAATACCTAGGGCAAATTTACTCATAGCCAATTTCGTAGATTTTTTTTAAAATTTATTAACAAATGACATGCAAAGTGCCTCAATACAAAGTGTAATAGAAATCTCCATACGAAGTGACCCCTGTTCATCGGTAATGAGTATTTTATTATAAGTTATAACGATCAAATGAAACTATTTTAGTAGAAACGCTGTGGCGCCCCGGTACTTATATTTACGGATAGATCAGATAAGATATAATATGTCAGGTGGGCTAGTCGAGCGTGAGTCCAAAATGCGGTGATGGTGATGTGCTTACGTGATGTCATGTTGTGACGTCACGTGTGACGCTACTCTGATTTGAAGTCCAGCCTCATTTCATTTAAAACGTGCTTTCACAATACTAGAAATACTACTATGTACAAGTTTGTAACAAGTTAATAAAATTGCTTTATTTTATCGTGTTGTGTAATTCTACTAGAAAATTGATTATTATCAATAATCAACAAACAACGGAAAAAACACAAAAGTAAATCTAAACCGATAAAAATATGTAAACATGATTGCAAATTATGAGTCTCCCATATGTTACGTTTCATTGAGATTAAAATACATTAATTACCCGTTTTTTTTTTCATACTTATTTATTTCTTAATCGCTGTTATTGACACTAATTATAAACAATTTTTAGTATTGTTCTTCTATATACCTACTAGGGATTAGGTTGCCGAGCGGACTGCAGCAGGAGTCCTGGAAAACAAGCCGAGACAGGGCTAGAATGATGATAAATATATCGATATAACTAGAGCTTGAATCACGATATACGTTTATGTCATCAAAGATATAGGCCCCCTGGTTAAATACTCGTACTACTACACTACACTTCAAACAATCAAAGTTTCATTGCTCTTGGCTGTATATTTCAATGAAGAGAAATCACAACCTTTCAAAAACTCGTCGAGTGAAAGCAGCCTTACGCGACTTTGAAATGTTGAAATTCAAAACAAAATAACTGCTGAAGAGGAACAGGCCAAAGTTGGACGAATGAAAATTAATGAAATTCCCCACTAGGAGGACGGTCGGTTTACAAAGCCAGTGTCCGAGCTCAGTTTTACAACGTCGAGTTAAATTTACCGGATAAGGCGTAATTATGCTCTGGGGGCATTTTTTACCGTTGTCACCAGAATAAAGAAGGATATGCACAGCACCCGGTAATGAAACTTATGACGAATGCTCCGGCTGATTAAGTAAGAGCGTGCAAAGTTCTGTTCATGTATCATCAGTAGAATATGAATTCTAGTGACTATCCTATAAAATGCCTCCGGTGTTGCAGGCGTCCATAGGCTACGGTAACTGCTTACCATCATCCGGGCCGTATGCTACCGTCGATTACCACCGACGTGGTATTAAAAAAATGTAAATTAAAGAAATGATGAAATTTTTGTGTATCACTCATTCACACGCACTAACATTATTAATACCGTTTGCTTACATATGTAACACATACATACATGTGGACATTAACGCTGGCGTTCCGCAAGGCTCTGTGCTATCCCCAACGCTGTTTTTGCTGCACATCAATGACATGTTGTCTATCGACGACATTCATTGCTATGCAGACGACAGTACTGGGGATGCCTATTACGCAGGCCGTGCCAACATCCGTGGTGCTAGAGAGTCGTGAAAAGCTTGTGTCGGATATTGAGGGCACTCTATCCAGAATTTTGGTGTGGGGCCGGGACAATTTAGTGCGATTCACCAACCAAGACACAAGTTTGCGCGTTCACCGCTAAGAAAACCCCATTTACTGTGGTCCCACAGTTCGAAGGCACAGCCCTTACCATGTCAGGGAGTATTGGGATCCTCGGTGTCGACATCTCCAGTGACGTCCAATTCCGTAGCCACCTGGAAGGAAAGGCTGATCTGGCATCCAAAAAACTCGGTGTGCTCAATAAAGCACGGCGATACTTTACTCCGGGGCAAAGACTGCTGCTATATAAATCGCAAGTCAGACCCCATATGGAGTACTGCTGTCACCTTTGGGCAGGAGCACCTGGATGTCAGCTTGGACCCTTCGACTCAGTCCAAAGGCGCGCTGTACGAATCGTCGACGATCCCAAACTCACAAGCGGTATTGAACCTTTAAGTCTAAGGAGAGACTTCGCCTCCTTATGCGTGTTCTACCGCTTGTACAATGGGCTGTGCTCTGAAGAACTGTTTGACATGCCAACGGCCGCTTTCTATCACCGCACCGCTCGCCATCGGCAGAACACCCTAGCACCTAAATGGTCGCGTACTGTGCGGTTTAAGAGGAATTTCCTCCCGCGTACGCTTCGGCTGAGGAATGAGCTCCCATGCCGAGGTTTTCCCGAGGGGCTACAGTATGAGGTTCTTCAAGGACGGGAAAAAAGGAGTGTACAGGTTTTTAAAGGGTCGGCAACGCGCGTGTAATATCTCCGGTGTTGCAGGCGTCCATAGGCTACGGTAACTGCTTACCATCAGGCGGGCTGTATGCTTGATTGCCACCGACGTGGTATAAAAAAATATTTAAGGCATATTTTTAATATGACCATTTTATTGATATTGACATGACATGAAAACCTATTAGAAATGTGCAGTCAAGCGTGAGTCGCTCTTAATTAATTAAGTCCAGCCACCATCAGAAGTAGGCAAACGGGCGATGTATACACCTAAAATTATCTCAACAGATCTAAAGAGAGCATTTGTAAATTATTTTAAATACCTTGACCGCGTGTCTACTTCTGCGTCTGACTGTACAATCAAGGTGCAATAATTATTATCATTTCTTAGATCGCTTTAGGATAAAGTCGTTTCTGTAGGATTTAAT